>NC_140948.1:127169908-127437408 GCF_014529385.1 Adiantum capillus-veneris | reverse complement strand
GTACGACACAAAAATCAACTATTCTTCCTACCCTTCAAGAAAGGTCACCGACATTAATGACTCTGCAAGATAATGAACGTTCACAAATTGAAGTCGTTAAGTCGTCCTCATTGGCTGCCCACAAACATAACATATTACTTTCCATAGTGGCAGTAGGTAGTGATACTATAAAGACTCAACCTAAACTCCCTACAAGTACATATCAATGGGTCCCAAAAACCTCACTTTTGAATCCTTCAACTCCTCCATCTAAGTCCATAAAAATGTCTTGGAAAAAATCAACACCATGCTACAAGAAGGTCAAGAGCACATCACGCTGGATTCCCAAAACTCTGTTACATGCGCAAGGATATTATGATGGGAATGATCAAATTTGGGTCCCTAAATGTAACGTATCTACCCCTATCTCACTCACCACACCACGTAAATTTCATTTTGCAACTTCAATCTCAGTTGAGGATTGTGGCAAAGGGAAGATTACAGAATATCCTATTGGGGTATAAAGCCCAATGTGGTCGCCCAGGTAAGTGGGCGGGCCGCCAAGTATGTACACATATTCTTTTGTAAAAACCTAATAAGAACTCACTATGCTCTACACATTACAGTAGAGCGAGTTCACCATATTGTCGTGCTCTTATTCTCGCACTCTCTCTCGCGTCGCACTTCGGCTCGTACTCCTTCAACTGGTATCAGAGCTCAGATCGAGGCTCGGGGCAGCACTGCAGGAGGCTAGAGTCACCAGCTCAGATTGGAGTGAAATTCGACAGGCGAAGACACGGCCCCAAATCCTATGGGTGAGCCCGAAGGGCTCGGTGTTCTCAGAATTTCATTCTGAGGTTATCTCGGTCACCGTTCGGTTTCGACAAAGGTCTGCGCAGGCCATTTTCAACTACGTGGTCTCGGCGGGTGCAGATCCGACTCTGCAAATTTGGGGTTTTTGGCCTACGACTGCAGGTGCTGAGGATATCGACACTCCCAGAGTGTTGATTTGTGGCTATCTACACATCGAAGGACGGCTCACACTTCTTGGAGGCGTGTCACATACGACACGGGCGCATCTACACACAGACTGTAGGCAACATCCACTAGTTCATCAGGTAGCTTGCGTTTGCTGCTTGATATTCCAGATTTCATCCTGACATTGCAGGTACTTCCACATGGGATGTATTGTCGGAGATGATGTATGTCTGTAGAGGGTTTGCTGGCTGTGAGTCACGCAGCAAACAACCGCCGCAGCGGTTACAGCATACAGTGGGAAATTTGTGGATGTATGACTTTGTGGGAAGTCTATGTACTGTCAGATTAACTGTAGCCTTTGTTGAGGGTCGAGTGAGGTTTTATTGAGCTGGGGGATTCTCGAATGTTGAGATCGTTTCGGTGATACAGGTCTTGGAGCGATCCCTCGAGCACCCTTAGATAGGCATCTAGGATGTATTAACTGTGAGTTAGACAGTTGGGATTGCATCTTTGCTTTACTGCCGTTGAGGCATTCGTCACAGTCTATGCTTACAGGACAGTGACAGGACAGTGAGAGACAGTACAGGTGCAGGACAGGTTTACCCGCAGCTTACAGTGTCAGAGAGACAGTGGTTTTTTGAGCTGTTTTTTAGTACACCAGAGCCATTTTACAAAGGAGACTCTGCCCAAATTTCTGCAGAATCTGAAGCTTTCTTGGTTCATTTGACAGGTTGATATTGGTTCAGAGGTCAGTTTACAGGGGAAACTCTGCCGAATTTTTCCCAAGAAAGTAAACTACTGTGAAGCATAGCTTGCATGGTGATTTAGATGTGGAAATTTACATGCAGCAGCCAGAAGGGTTTGTTGAGGAAGGCAAGGAAGATTGGGTATGCCAGTTGTTAAAGAGTCTTTATGGCTTAAAACAATCACCGAGGGCATGGTACCATAAATTCCACAAGTTTATGCTTTCTCAAGGCTACAAACGTAGTGAGTTCGATCACTGTCTATATACAAAGAAGGCTAAGGATGGCAGTTGGCTGATCCTTATTTTGTATGTGGATGACATGTTGATTGCTGGCAAGCACTTGGAAGAAATTTCAGCTTTGAAGTCAAAGATGGCAAAATCGTTTGACATGAAAGACATGGGTGAGGCAAGTCATATACTTGGTATGCGCATTGAGAAAGACAGATCAAAGAATTTGATTTGGTTATCTCAAACAGAGTATATTGACAAGGTTTTGCAACGTTTCAATATGGAGAAGGGAAAGGCATTGAGTGTTCCATTGCCACCATATGTGAAACTTAGCAAACAAGATTGTCTTGTTTCTGAGGAAG
Source organism: Adiantum capillus-veneris (assembly GCF_014529385.1). NCBI lineage: Eukaryota > Viridiplantae > Streptophyta > Polypodiopsida > Polypodiales > Pteridaceae > Adiantum > Adiantum capillus-veneris. Next base: position 127,435,116 of record NC_140948.1, on the reverse strand, counting down.
AATAGGCTGAAATGGATAAGATTCCATATGCGTTTGCAGTGGGTAGTTTGATGTATGCAATGATTGCTACTCGCCCAGACATTGCATTTGCAGTGGGAGTAGTAAGTCGATACATGTCAAACCCAGGCAAGAAACATTGAGAGGCAGTGAAAGGAATATTGAGATACCTGAAAGCTACAAAGAGTATGCGTATATGCTATGGGAGTCAGGAGCTAAGTGTAAAGGTCTACGAACCGAAGGTCTACGTCAGGGTATGTCTTTACATTGGCTGGTGGAGCAGTATCATGGCGTTCTAGATTACAAGATTGTGTTACTCAGTCTACTACAGAGGCTGAATATGTTGCAGCATCAGAGGCATGCAAAGAATCAATTTGGCTTAATCGACTAGTAACAGATTTGGGAATCAAAGAAGAGATGCCTGTGTTATATTGTGATAGTCAAAGTGCTATACAATTGGCTCGCAATCCAGTTTATCACTCAAAGACAAAGCATGTGGATGTGAAGTATCATTTCATCAGGGAAATGCTTGAGGATAAGCAACTTCAGCTTGTAAAAGTTCACACCATAGAAAATCCTGCTGATCTACTTACAAAAGGACTTCCCTCAGAGAGCTTTGCGCATTTTCGCAAGCAGTTAGGTGTAGGGTAGTACATCACTTCTCTACATCTCTTGTATATTAGCTTGTATAGTAGCTTCTCTCACACTTAAAGTACCACATTGGACTTTAAGTGGGAGGTTGTTGGGGTGTAAAGCCCAATGTGGTCGCCCAGGTAAGTGGGCGAGCCGCCAGGTATGTACACATATTCTTTTGTAAAAACCTAATAAGAACTCACTATGCTCTACACATTACAGTAGAGCGAGTTCACCATATCGTCGTGCTCTTCTTCTCGCACTCTCTCTCGCGTCGCACTTCCGCTCGTACTCCTTCATATCCGACACTTGTACAAGAGTTAGTCTGGAAACCAAGACAATTGCCATGTACTCCATTCAGTTCAAGAAAGGAGGTGTCCCAAGAAGCTTCCAGTTCCTCATCTAATTCAAACCCTTTTGAAGAAGCTCCTATACAGACTCCCCGTATCATTGTGCATCGCAAGGAAGATATGCAAAACTCCATGCCTACACCTATAAAATCACCGATTGCTGAAACATTTCAGGCACGTTCATGGGAGAAACTTGATATGGCACTCGGGGTAGAGAGAACCTACTGGCCAAGTCACCTCCCATCACAAATTGGAATAATTGGTTTCAAAGGGTAACGACAACACTACAAAGAGTATGATCTACACTAGGAGGGGGGAATGCAACTTGGTGTGTATCTCTTATAAATCCTCTCCCAACCTACCTTCCCTGACCTATTATTTTTTGAAATGTATATATATACCCTTTAACATACATTACAAAAAATAAAAAAGTAAAGGAGCAAAAGCAATCCAACAAAAAGAACAAAACATAAACGCATTCCCAAATCACTCTGTCACGTCATGTGCACTTACCAACCCAAGAATTATGGAGTCCTAATCCAAATCTATTTGTGTTCACTAATATGGCTCATTTACGAGCTTCATCCACTAGTCCAATTGAAGAGAGGTATCCTTTTTCCCTAAAATAAGTCTGTCATTTGTGCTACCCGGTTATTTCTTTACAGTGGGACCACATAGAGCTATTAGCTAGTGAGAGAGACCTGGATGAATTAGAGTGGTTGATCTGTCTATTGACCACAAGTGATCCATACCCTGTCAAGGACATACACCCCATTGCCCAGTATTATCCTTTAGCATAGGTGGATTATCCACGCCTAATGTGATTCATAGTACAATTGTGTGAGGATGAGGACGAGGATACCGTAGACGAATGGACTGATGAAAGTCATGGTATGACTGAAAATGACTTCATCTATCTAGATGATGAGGATAGAGTATTACCCTTAGGGCTTCCAGTTGATTTGTACAATACCCTCTTACCTTGATTCTAGAGTGTAGCACGGATGGATAGGATAGGATCTTTATTTTGTTTAAATTTTTTTCAACAAGGGTTGATGCCTCTTCCCATTGATGTGCTTCCTAGAGGTATATGGTATTGTTGTTATGATATGCAGGAAAACATAGCAATTGCCTAACTGTTCGAACTTACCCATTCAAATTCAATCCTACTACATCAAGGCTTGCTGCAAGCACAAACAAGTGTTCCTTATCCATTTTTGTTACATGTCTCATGCATGCTTGACCTGTTTAAACGGTGACTAATCCAAAATATTTAACAAACTTGTTTAGGCTTTTGCTTAGATTAAATATGATTTTGCCTTGTAGTTCCTTGTCTAGGTTTATTAATCAAGAATTTGGGCTGAGCTAGTTGACCAGTATAGACCATTAATATCCTCTCTTAATACCATAGAGAATCCCTCCTAATTCTTCTTAATCATGTTAGGCTCTTAATCCGATATTATGAAGCATTGTGTAGAATGTGTCGGTGCTTTCTAGTGGGCTTAGTCCTTATTGTCCCTTAGTTTTATTATAAAGGGAGTTTTCTATTGTGATGAGCCTAGGGAGGGTAACAGTGTTATAATGACCCCCAAGTATACAAGCATCAAGGCCACCCAAAAAAGAAAAAAACAATAGAGAAAAAATCAATTAAATCTCTAAGTGGCAAAAATTCTAACAAAGACACTTGGGGGGTCAAGAAAAAGGGAATATATTCAAGTAATGATTTCATGCGGGATTTCCTTTATCGTATCTAATCTTTAAGGAATCTTAGGTTATTCTCTAGTCAGCCCAAGGACATTAAACCATTCGCTCTCCCGCGATTAAACAACCATAATTTGACCTAGAGCACTAGGAGGATTGTCTATGATATTAGCAGTCGACCTTTTTGTCGTATCAATAGTAAACTAGTAAAGTTAGAGTCCTATTCATTGAACTCTACAAGCACTAATAGGTTTAATCATATTTCATCTGATGAAAAGGATTAAAAAGTTTTGTTAAATATATTGTGATAAATTACTTTTGGTGCTTCTTTACCGCATATAATTTTTAATTCACCATGTTTTATGAGAATGCAATTGCTGCGTAATTTTCTTATTTCTTTTTGCAGTGATCAAGGATGCGGTAGAGTTGAAATCGTGTCGAGGAGGGATGCTTGCTATGTCTACGTAGACATTCTAATTGAGAGCACGTCCATGGGCCACTACTCTCATTAGGATGTTTACCACTGCTCCACATTTCAGCTTCTCCTTCTAGATTCCGAGGATGGAATCTAGATCAGGAAAGGGGGCATGTTAACTCGAGGCGTTAACTTGAGGTGTTAATTTATTTTACAATGAAGTTTACTTTTACTTAATTTTTAGTTATGGACCGGGCTTGTCAGTCCTATAATAGCTTAGCATGGATTGGGTGATTACTGATGAGAGGCGCACCACAAATAACTGATAAGTTGGATGTACTTAATGATTGTATGGCCATGTGTGAACAAGGGTGAGGCATATAAAAGCCTATAAACCTAACTTTTAGGTCATTCTTTGATAATTCAATAGAGATGCTCTTGCTCTACTTCTTCTTCTCCTTCTTCACTGTGTGCATTTTTGAGATTGTGTGCGTGAGAGAGAGAGAGAGAGAGAGAGAGAGAGAGAGAGAGAGAGAGAGAGAGAGAGAGAGAGAGTGCAATCAAGCATCACCCGACATCATTGACGGCAAGGAGGCGATTGAGCGCGACAGTGGCGGAAGCTTCTTCTTCTTCGCGGTGAGGATCCTTCACGACGGATAGTGCAAAGGGATGAGTGACACACCATTTGCCTTCATGAGCTTGCTACACTAGGTTAGTTGTGTGCTTGTAGCCATTTGTGGCTCACACACGGTGCAAAGCAAAGCCCCAGCTCCGACAGTGCGGCAAAAATCGTACACTTTGTGAGCAGCAACTTCAGTTGTTGCATGCCTTGTGTGCTTCCCTCATCATCATGGAAATTGAATTTTTTCCAAGATGATGATGGCTCTCCCATGTTGCTTGTCCCATCAACACACTTGTGGCCTTTGCGGTTGTTAATCCAGTAACTTAGGCTAGACTAGGAGGGTTAACAGTGTTGGATCCAGTTGACGGTAACAGCTATGAGGGTTATTTTGATTGCTGAATAGTGCTTAAACCATAGGTACCTCCCGTATTAGTGCACTATTAAGTCAACAGCTCCCCACAATCTCTCTGCACCAGCGAAGACGGATAATAACTCCTTTCTACCCTTAGGCTAAGTTACCGGCAAACACTCCTTGCCATTGTGTGGTAGAATGCTCTCTCCTTCAAAAAGAAGAGAGAACCTTGATGCTCTGATACCAATGAAACTAAATTGGAAATAAACTCGACAATTGAGAGGAATTTAATTTCCAAACTAGAAACACAATAACAAGGAAAGAGAAAGTGAAAACAGAAACAATGACACAGTGTTGAGGGCCGGATATATGAGGCCGACACCCCCTCAAAATGAACTTTTATTAAAAAAACTTGAGATTACAAGCCCTCTTTGCAAGGAATTGGAAGCTTCTTCCACGTAGGCATTGGCATTGTTTTGCTTGGTTGCTTGTGAATAGAGAAGAGAAGAAATCTAGCTCGCTCTCCCAAGCCCTGTTGTCACACGTAGGTGATAGGGATACTACGGGGAGAATCGAGCATCCTAGAGAAGATGAGAATGGCTACATCAAGCCCTTAGGGTTCGATTGAGAGCCTTAGATAATACCTAATGTACATCCTTGAGAGTCTTGGAGCACTCTCACTTGTTGGCTCAATAGTTATGTAGCTACAGATTTCAGCAACATCTCGGTACCTGCAACAATTGTGTAGAAAATGAAGTTGGACATGTGTTTATATAGGCTCTAGGGATAGAGGGGATCTCACACAACACAAAGGAATGGCTATGGAGCTTCTGGACTCCTCAACTACCTCTTTCTAGCCCAAACTGAGAGGCGTGCAAGCCTTAGAGACCAGATACATTGAACCTGGTCATGTTTTGTGTGTGTGCATGGTGGCCCATGGATCTCAGGCTAGGAGAGGCTAAAAATAGTAGAGAGGGGGAACCTTCTTCTTGGGATCACTCATTTTGGTCAACCATGCCCCACTACACCCTTCCCGCCCCTTCCCAAGCCCTTGTTCCCATACTGGACCCATCTCCCCCCATACTTTACCAATTTTGGCAGAATTTTGACCATTTCGGGCACATTAGGACTTCGATTGAGGTTTTGTAAATTGCCCCTTGGTCTTGGAATAATCCCCTAGGATCTTGTGGACTCTTGACTTCCATTTGGTCCTACAGCACTTTGAACCCGTGATTCTAGCCTCTTTGAAGCTTCCGTCACATTAGCTTTCTGGTGGTCAAATATTACTAGAGTGATCAATTCTAGGAATATTTGGCCCTGATAAAGCTAGAAATTATATCAAAATTCAATTTTGATAACATGTATTGGGTAGGAGGAGTAGACATAAATTCCTATAAACCCCATGTGTCTAGCATTTTTGGATTGGGTTTCAATTGTGATGGAACAGCTTTAACTTTGGATTTTACCTCAAAATCTCTTATAAAGGATGGTAAGGTGCATAAGGTCTCAGGTTTGCTACTCACAGAAATTTTTGTTCCTGCATCCCCATATAATGATTGTGAATCTCTTAGATACATTTTTGGTCCCATATTAATTTTCATGAGAGGTACAAATTGGAATGTTGCACTTCCATCTTTTGCACCCCTAATCGCTTCCCATTATTCATTTGTCCATGTTCCTCTACCTCTGGAATAGGTGCCAAAGGTTGTGACCTTGACCTTGAGTCATTCGTGGTATTATTCACTACCCTATTATCTATTGGATCATTGATTATTTTTGGGGTGATCTCAGGGCTATCTACCTTGCTGTCTTGGTTTGATTTCTCCTTTTCTTGAGTATGATCAAGGATTTCATTCTCGCTCTTAATGCTAAGTGCGGAGCCCATGGTGTTGGTACTCTTGCATTAGGAATGGGAGGTGGTGGTTCCATTAAGGCATGTGCAGTCTTAATCATTTCTATACACATTTGCAACCTTGCCTTTTCCACTTTTGGATGAGGATAGGTCAACCACCTCTATTCTTGTGTTTGATCTTTCTGCAGGCGAGCTTTATGGGCTTCCAAAATTGCATCTAAGGGTTCAGAAAAATTGTCAACTAGGACTAAACCTCTTGAATCCAATTTTGACGATTCCATTTTTATACTCTGCACTTTCAACAATCGTTCAGATTGTGATTTCTCCTCAATTCGTTGTGATTCTATTTGTTGTAACTTTTCCTTTGTTTGGTGCAATTCTTTTTCCAATGCAATATTTCTTCTCTAATCTTTTTGCCCTTATCATACCCTTGCCCAATGCCTAGTATTAAGAAAGAAATCAAAGGGCATCTTTTGAATTCAAATAGGCAAAATGGCTAGTTTATTTGAATTCAAATTTCTCCCCAAAATAAAATTTAAATCTACCGAGAAAAACCATATCATGTAATATATCTGCAAAAAGAGCTATGAGTGTAGATTACGAATCTATAATCTTCGCTCAAATCCAAGATCGTATGTAGTAGTTATGGAAGACCAAAAATCATAAAATTATCCACCCCCTTTTTTGGGGAGAAAGTGCATCCTTCAACCATTCCTACACCTCTCTTACACACCCACAATTCTTGCACACATGGCATGCACCTATTCGTCAAAATGTTAATCACCTCCATAATCTCATGGAAAATAAAGAGGCCCTCCTAGACCCTATCCTCCTCCTAATGGTTGCTCAATAAAGAATCAACTGGATCGTCAGTGATGAAAGGTGTGGAGAAGATCCGGGAAGTTGCAGAAGAACTTTTTTGGCATCTTCTTTAGGGTGTCCTTTAAAAGTTGGAGGTATCAATTGTAGAATGTGCCAGTGCGTGTGGTGGTGACCTCATGGTGAATGAATTGTGCAGGAATAAGTTCCGCTTCTTTATCTATAAGTGAAGATTGGTCTTCATAAATGTGATGTATAGGTAAGGGTCCTTGAAAAGGTCTTAAAAGACTAATGTGAAATGTATTGTGTATGTGCCAATGGGGAGGTAAATCTAAGAAAAATGAAACATTATTGATCACAACAAAAATTTTGAATGGACCATAGAAACGAGGAGCAAGTTTAACAAAATTGTTAGTATCAACACTTTTGATCCTACGTTTCTTAATTCAAAGCATAACATAATCTCCCTCTTTAAATTCATGCACCTTGTGGTGCTTATTAGCACGCTTGGTGTATTTTTGTTTTGAATGCTTAATTGCAGTATGCACACTTGCATAGATATCATGAAGATTAGCAGTAAAATTATCAGCCAGGCACAACATTAGAAAGACGTGTAGCAGAAATAGGGAGAGAGTGACCATACACAATTTCAAATGGAGATTTATATGTGGCACAGTGAGTGGTATTGCTATGAAAATTGTAAAATATGCAGGTAATCATCCCATTTCTTTGGTTGAGAAGAAACATAAGCTTTTAGTAAATCAATGATAGTACGATTAGTGACTTCTATTTGACTATTAGACTCAGGATGGAATGAAGAAGTAAAATCAAGTGTGGTACCAAGATTTTCAAAGACAATAGTCCAAAAAGCCCTACAAAATTTGGAATCTCGATAAGATATTATTACTTTGGGTAAACCATGATGTGGACAGTTTTAAGAAAAAGTAGTGCGGCTTGATATGTAGTAAGAGTTTATTTACAAGGAATAAAGTATATGTGTTTAGATAAACAATCAATAACAATCGAAATCATGTCATGCTTGTGAATAGTGAGTGAAAAACTAGTAATAGAATCCATTGAAATGTGTTCCCAAGGTTTTTCTGGAATGGATAGTGGGTGTAAGAGTCCCAATTTCTTACTTGTTGCTTCTTTGATCTTTTGTTCAAACAAACATGTTGAAACATATTGTTTAGCATCACTGTTCATAGCATGCCAATAAAAATCACGACAGACATTTTGAAAATTAGCAGAAAATCCTCTATGTCTAGCATAAGGTGGTTTGTGTAATTCTTCAATGAGTAATGTACAAAAAGATATTAGCTTCTGTTCAAAACAAAGAAAATTTTCTTGTATGGTGTATTCTAAGAATGTGTGCACAGAATCGTTAACCATATGTAACCATGTAGTTTTGAAATCATCATCTTGTGCATAAGTTTCAGGCATAGTATCAAAAGAAGTACTCATAATATTTGATAAATTATTAAGAGAGGGTCTTTTACTTAAAGTGTCAGCTACAACATTTTCTTTACCGGGTTGGTATTGAATGTTGGGATGAAAACATTGAATGAACGCCCTCTTAATATGCCTATCATCTATTAGGGGTTGAGACAGTAAATACTCGATACGTTGTTGATCAATTTTGATTATCAAGTCAGCACCCATTAAATAACATTTTTAAATTTTTAAAGTCTGCACTACAACAGTCAATTCTTATCATAAGTACTAAACTTTGATTTAGAAGGTTTAAATTTACGACTTTCAAAGGCAATCAAGTGGATAGTTCTCTTGCATATAAGAAATGTGCCCATACCTTTCCCACTAGCATCAATGACTACAAGAAAGAATGGTCGATCAAAGTCAGGTAGTTGTAGCATAAGTGCATTAGCCAAAGCATGCTTGAGTGCAGTAAGTGAACTTTCTTGTAAATCTGTCCAAATATAAGGAGTTTTTTTCTTTAACAGGAGAGTCAAATAATAGGATTTGTAACCTAATTTACGTACGCACTTCTTGTAATAACTGCAAAGACTTATGAAAGAATGTAGCTCATGCAAATTTTTGGGTGTAGGCCAAGATTGGATGGCTTCAATTTTTTGAGGGTCTACATGTATTCCCTTGACCGATACAATATGCACTCAATTTCAAATTGAAAGAATGAACTCTTTTTAGGGTCTAGGAACAAATGATTTTGTGCAAGCAGATTAAATACACATGTTAAGTACTCTTGTCAGATTTACTGAATACCATAATTTCATCAAAAAATACAATCACAAAATCTTGATGGTTAATGAAAATTATGTTCATCATACATTGTTGAGAAGTATCAAGTTCTTGCTCTAGGTCCGATTGCCAAAAAGCATCGGGCTTCTATTTCAAACTTCAAGCACGATAGAGAGAAAAGACACGAGAATTTTTGGAAGTATACTACTTAATTAGACTCAAATGTTTTGGAAGTATACTACTTAATTAGACTCAAAAATTGAATACAAGAATTTGGCTCTTGATACACTCATGCACTTTAATTTGTAGTCCACACACACACTTGGAATTTTAGCACACACACTTAGAAGGCTCCTCTCTTCACGCTGTCAATTGCGCTTCTCTATACTCTCAGATTTGGCTCACTAATAAACTTTCTCTCTCTATCTCCAATATGCTCCATATCTTTCTCTGAACACCTATGATCCGCTCTCCTTGAATATGGTAGCTCCAAGTATTTGCAAGCTCAATTGGCCGCTCTCTATACACACAGACAAGAATCTCCTATTGCTGCCAACTCTCTGTACACACCAAAGGATTCTCTTAAAATCTCTCCTTTTTATGCTCTTTGTATGACACTCCTTAAACTATCACAGTCAAATTTTATGGCTACAAGTGCTCCCTGTATACACACCTTCTCCAAAATTCTCTCTGAATTCTAATCGGTCAAACCCCACACACTCTTTATGCTCGATTTCTCGCCCTTCTGCCAGGTTCTATTGCTCGCTCTCTCCTTTGGTATATATACCCAAGTTTTTTCAGCAATCTCGACGCTGTATGCTTTTCTCCAAGTTGTACTCTAATTGCATACATTGTCCTCTCTCCCCATCAGTGCTTTGATCTTGTCTCTTTCCACTCAGCTGGCTCACGGCTCTGTTGCTCGTGATATTCCCTCTGACCCCTAATAGCCCTTCTGGCGACTCTCCTCCTCTGTTGGCTATCTCCCGGTTCTCTAGCCTGGCTGAGTGGCCTCCTCTACCCACTTCTGTATGCCCGCCTCTGTAGCGGTTCTTTTCTTCTCTTCCCTCGATTTTTGCAGGTCAACTCTAACTCCTTCTATGGCTCTTGGATTGCGACTAAAAAAGCTTCACAATATCCACAAGGTTGCGCTACTCCCCTTGATCTCCTCTCGCTCTCATGGCTGCTTTTCTTTCTCTAATTATCTCCCTCGACGTGCTCTATCCACCTCCTTTTATAGGAGCCTCCAATCCAAAAGCTCAAAAATTAAACTTTAATTTTATTTCTTTAAGTTGGGATTGGTAGCCATGATTTTATTTCTGCATGATTGACCCAACAACTATCTCTCTCTCAATTCTCTTTACCTCACAAGGTTAAGACTATTTTTAATAATCAACATTTCAATTGTAAAACTCAAGTGACTGTTGAAGTTTGCATTGGTGAATCTACACAAACACGCATATTTTTGGTCGCACCATTGCATGGTATGGATAAGATTTTGGGAATGCCTTTTTGTCTTGAATTTAATCCGTTGAATAATTATAAAACACGCACAATAACTATCACACATGGCAATAAAAAATTTCTCCATCCAAGCAATACTAGCACATCAAAAAATTTCACTCCTTTCTCACACCCAAGCCAAACGAGCAATGAAAAAGGAGAAAACATACCTAGTGCTTGTTAATCAAAATTCGGTTGAATCTAAAACTACACATCACCCTCCACACACTGAATTCCTCTCACAGTTTAAAGATTTTTTTATACATGAATTACCCCTTGGAATTCCACCATCATGTCTTCAAAACCATAAAATTGATGCCATTCCTAGTAAACCTCCCTGTAGAGCTCCTTATCGTGTAAATCCAACTGCACATCGAGCAATACAAAACCAAATCAGTGAATTGCTTGAAGGAGGACTTATTACACCTAGTAGTTCACCATACAAAGCTCTAGTACTTCTTGTGAAGAAAAAAAATGGAACTTTTCATATGTGTATCAACTACATGGATTTAAACAAGATCACCATCAAGAATAGGTTCCCTATTCCTAGAGTGGATGATCTACTAGACAGATTAAAAGAGGAAAACATCTTTAGCAAAATTGACCTTAAATCAGTGTATCACCAAGTTATTTGAACACGATGTTTATAAAACTGCATTTAGAACACAAATGAGGCATTATGAATTTCTTGTCATGCAATTTGGTCTGACAAATACACCAGCCACATTCACACGTTGTCATGATGCTTCGCCTCTCAAAGCAAAAAATCAAATTTTTTGAGCTTAATTATTATTTTAACAATTGTTGGTAGAGTTTGGTTTGCCAGAGTTGAAAGTAGATCGCAGATTTTCTAGATTCACATCAAAACAAAGAATTGCAAGGGAGACATTTGATTTGAATTTCTTGATCGACTTTTCCCAAGCCAGCGGATGTTGATATTAGAAGTGTTTGTACCGAGGTATGTTTGCTATCAGAGCAAGAAGGAAGGTGGTATCAAAGAGAGTTTCTTAAGAATTTTAATAAGGTCATGAAGGGCTATATGGAACTCCAAGGATAGGCAAAACACTTCTTGTACGAGCTGTGGCAAATCAAATAGATGAATGCTTTATTCATGTCATTGACAGTGAATTGATACATAAATATGTGGGAGAAGGTGCTCAAATGGTTAGGGAATTTTTTACATGGCTTGATCAAAGAGGCTTGCATAGTGTTGATGCCATTGTTGGGGCTCGCCCTTCACCCTTAATTGTGCCTTGCACAATAAATAAAGTGTGAGGAGATATAGAAGTACCTGAAGATGGGTTGTCATGGGCATCATACTCAAGATCATACCCCTCACCGTAATTGGCTTCCACTTATGGTCGTCGAGATTAGCATCTTCGATGAGGTTAACTGAAACACCATTTGGGTGATTGTTGTTGAATGGTTGTTGATTGGGATTTTGTGTGACTCCATTGGGTTGACAATTAGAATAGCCATTGCTCTTAGCAGGACCATTTGGGCACTTATCTGCATAGTGGTCATACTGAAAACATTTAAAACATTTCACTTTTTTAACATTAGAGTTGTGAGCAGGACGTTGGTTGTTGGAAGAATTTTGGTTTTGGTTGGTGTTGTGGTTGCCATAGGGTTGAGAAAGTGTATTAGAGTTGTTAAATCTGTATCTCTTGAAAGAGGTACGACTTTAATATTTGTTTTGGTCAAAGTTAGGAGAGAAGGAAACTCTCTTGTTACAATTACTGTTAGCAGATTGATCGTTTTAGAGTTGATGTCCACCTTTATTCTTCTCGACATTAAAAGCCAAGTTGATAGTCTTTGACAGAGAATCGGGTAGAGAATCAGATTCAAACATATCTATTTCAGCACCAATTTATAGGGCTAAGCCTGGTATGTACTTACGCTTGAGTTTCCTACGAGCGACAACTAACATGTTCAATAGCTTGCAATTGAATCAGACAATTCCAAAAACAATTAGTGTAAGCCTATACATCTTTATTCTACATTGTCAAATTAAATCTCATTAACGTTCGTGCTTTAGCTTTATACTGTGTGGGTAGAAATTAAGGTAAAAATAACTTTTTGAATACACACCAGGTACGTGGTCTTCTACCATGTTGTTTGCTGGCATTCCACCAAAGTGCAGCGCTACTAGTGAGGTGATTGGATGCACATTTAACCATTTTACGTTTGAGAAAATCCTCATCATAAAAATAGTCATCTAACTGACTAACCCATGCTAGAACAATGCTAGCATCTTTAGTCCCATCAAAGTCTGTAAATGTGAAAGCTTTACGATTAAATTTTTTTCTTAAGAATGGTTGCAGTACGTGATAATTATTCTTCTAATTCTTGGCATCTCATGCGTTCATAAAGAAGTGGTTGTTGCAAATTTGCAATTTGTTTGGTAATAGTGGGCAAGTCTGAGAAATGAGTCATTTTGTGTGTGTGCGGTGGCTTTAATTAAGAAAACAATCAAGCAAAGAGTAAAATCGATAAAACTTAGCTTTGTAAACCAATTTGAATTCCATGCGCTTGTTGAACCGCAAAGAGTTGATTAAATAAATGGATGATTGGTAATTTGTGTGCCAAAAATTACAGAAAGAAATTGCTCGGCGTCCCTTCCAACATGCCCCAGAAAATATCGAAGAATTTTTGGCAAAAGTCGTGGACTTTTTCTATAAAAGATTGATTGGAAAATTTGATTAAAATTCAAAAGTAGCTTATGAATGCTTCAAATCCGACCATGCCCAAAAATTTTGCTCTTAATGGCTCTCGAACGATAGTTGTCCAATGTCGTCAATGAAAAACTTCATTTAACTTATCTCAAAAGTCAAGTTGCAAACAGTAGCTTCTATACTAAAGATAAAAGGGGAGGGAATTCTGGTTCCCCCCTGCCACGCGTCACCTTCTCCTTCAACCGGCGGGTGTGGCCTGCAACGCACAAAAACACAATGATTCAAAGAGAAAGAGAAAGAGAGAGAGAGAGAGAGAGAGAGAGAGAGAGAGAGAGGCGACGAAGCTGCCGGCTATACTAGTACTAATGAAGTCCACCAATAAGTTTAAACTTGAAACTTAAGAAGAATTTGACTATTGGCCTTTTTTTTTTTTTTTTTCGAAAATAACTTCTATGAGCTTTAGAAGTTTTTGTGAAAGACTCAAAGATAAAGTGAGCTGGCCCAAACTCTTTTAAACTTCAATATAAGAAAGCTTTTTAAAGCTTATAAGAGTAAGTTTTATCAAATTGTTTTAGTAACATCTTAGAAAGAGAAAGAGATGATAGCAAGCCTTCCATGCAACTTTTGGTTGATGTTGACAACATTTTTGTTTTTGTGTGCAAGCGTAGTTTTTCGCAAAAATTGGCCTCGGGTGTCGGTTGTAGAAGCAAACACCAAAACCTTCAGATCCCATCCCTAAACTTTTTCGTCCTAGTAATCCAATGAAATTTCTTGCCATTATAAAAAGCATTTACCATGCTTTGATTGTTTACATTGTTATAGTGGGAACGTTATGTGGTCCTTTTTTTTAAAGCACTCTGTGGCATGTAGGTTTAGCCCCATACTTTTGCTTGAAGTGTTTGATTGTTTTAAATATCAATGGCATGCTTCTAAAGCATTGATTCCAATCCCCTCGTATACAAACATGGTTGACCATTGCATTAAAACGATGGCCGTCATGCATGTAAGAGTTTTTGAGTGTCCTTTTTGAACATTTCAAAGTCACTTTGTGGTCATTTATTCAACATCACAACCTCTATCAACTATTCCAAATATTATTATAACTTAGAAAGCCTTAGCGACGTAGAAATTTGAGGTTATGATGCATCAACAACAATGCACTACACGCTTATATGCAGTGGCTAGAGCACATACCCAACTAGTGTTCATGAAGGCTTACATGCACCTAATCAACGTAGTGAAGCTAATAACCATACCATCAAAGACAATGCTATTGGATGAAACAAAGACCATGACTATGTTAAACCATTTAGACACTTGCATTAGCATTATGTCTTTCACCAGGAAAAAGAGTGTTTGTGCTCATGGACCACCTATTTTGCCGTATCTATTGCCCGGCGTAGTCACTCATCAAAATCTCCCTATATCATGTGTGCTCAAAAGATTAGTAATAATACACCAATATACAATATTTACATTGTGGCTGTTTAAAAAAAACCCCACCCCCTTCTAGTATGTACATACAAGTATACATTTTGGACTATTGATTGTTCGCTCCAGTTAACTCACATGATATGATACCTTGGGCTTGCAAGACTCATGTGATGCATGCTAATGATTATCATTATTAAAAGATCATGATCCATCAAGATAAATCTAGTGGATTTTACTCTTATTTGTGAGTTGCTCCAAAGTACAATTAATTACATTAAAAAGCAATGTATTCATCGTGTTGAATTTGAAAGTGAAGTAGTAAATCACATGCTTCTCTTGATGCCTCTCTCTTAATTCCTTGACTCTCGATCCCTTGAACTCTTCTCAAATTCTTCTTTTCGCTACCTCTTGCTTCACAATTCTCTTATACTCGTAACTGCCTATTTGAATCAAGGCGATAGTTAGGCTTCCAAAATTCACCAATAAGAATTTGATTATCATGATTCAATTTGCTTCCCTGATGACGTAGCTGCTTTAATTAATTAATCATTTTTTGTTGCCAAGTCCTCTAAGCCTTTGCTCTGATACCACTGTTGGTGAAAGGAATGAACCGACACTTAAACTCCACAGTTTTCAATAGCGCAAGTACTAATCAAGTCTTATCAATAATTCTCTTCCAGTACATAAGTCATGTACCTCAAATTACTCAGAATACACACACGGAAACTTGGACACACACACACACATGTGCTTGAAAATGAAAGGATGTAAGAGATGGATATAGACTAGATTAATAGGATACACAATATAGTATATCTTAGCATAAGAGAGGAGAAGAAGGAATTTACACAAGATAGGCCTAATTCCCAGTACCAAAACTCTACGGTGCTCACACCTTATAGAGTTTGGTATTTAATTTTTATTGAGTTGTTGGTGCTAAAAATTAGAGGCCTTTCTTTTACACTAGTTCCACTTCACTTATTGCATGACTTATTGCATGTCCCCTAAGGGTGAGTTCTCACTAGCTTATTACAAGGCAACAGGGTCCTTGAAACATGATAAAATGCATTGTTCTCAATTTTTCCATTGAAGGGCCTTGAAAGTTTGATAGTAGTATTTAAATGAGTGGTGATATGTCAATCAAAAGTGGGCTTTATATTTATAATATCAAGTGAATAGAGTGAAAAAGGGTCCTCACTAGTTTAAAACAAAACTATGATTTAAACAATTTAAAACAAAACGGTTATTGATAAAAAGGGGATCATCCATGTAAAGCGATTATAGAAATGCATGAAGAATCTCTAGTTTTTATATTCTAGATAGTTTGATCAGCCATGCCAAACATACATTACACACCACAAGGGAGAGCATGCGTACCCCGTTGATATCCCATTTTGTTGAGAATATATAATGTTCCCAAGTCTAGACACACAAAGCTATTTAGTATAAACTAATTCAAGTTGAAGGAAAATTTAGATGTCCATGTAATTTCTTTTGGTTTTTTTGAGAGTATAGCAATCTTTTGAGATTTTTTGTGCCCCTTGTATCCCATCCCAATTATTAATTGGGCAATATGTTCTAACGTGTTAATTAATCCACTACTACCATAATGTGGAATAGCTTCATAAGAGGATTTTATATCAAATGTACAAGCAATAAGGATTTTATCAAGAAAACTGATCAAAAATTTATATTGATTATTAATGACCAATAACAATTAGTACTTACATTAGAGAATGTTTTGAGTTTCTTATAGAGGCCTTGTGTATACTCAATGAGTCCGATATCTAGAGCTTAAAACATTGATGCTTTGAGAGTGGTTAGGCGAGAAAATAAACAGTCATGTGCGTTGGTTAGCCAATGAAATTCCTCTTTATAGATTTGTAGTTTCCCATGAGGTATGGAAGAGTGTTTCTAGAAGGTAGTGCTATATCATTTTCAAGTAAAAATTGTATAAGAAGGTTAACAATTTCTTCCTTAGAGCGGTTCAATAGTTGAAATTCAGAAGAACATGGTATGCAGATAGTCTAGCTAGCTTTTTGCAAATAAATATAGGGGTTTGATATTATTTATTGAGTGCAAAGATAAATAAATGGTAAACTAGGAATGAAATTTCATCCATTAAATCTTGATCTAAAAACCAAGAGCGGTGGTTAACTTGATGATTAGGAAATTTGTTCTTATAACTTGATGATAAGGGAATCTATTCTTTAAAAAAAGTTGAACTTTGTGTGACATGGTCGTATGATGCAAAGTGTTTTCTTCAGTATTAATGATTTTTCAAATTTTTGACAAATTAGATATAAGCTCCTTAGCGACTTTGACATGATCCATAGGGAGTAAAGGGATATGGTTAATTCATTTACAAAAACAAACCTTGAAATGTAAGATGTTGTCCAATGGTACAGTTTGTTGTGAGAGCAAGTGAGCCAAATGCCTCAACCTTCGGACAAAATTTGGAAAATCATTTATAGCATTTACAATCACATTCTTTGGATTCAGCAAATGGTTTTGAAAGGTACTATATGGTCTATATGGTGTGTTAAGAGGATTCATGGAGCATTTCCATCCAGCTTTAATCTAGAAGTAGGGTAGCATTCTTGGTATGCCCAAAGTGTTTAAAATGTTTTAGAAGAAGTTAGCGGGTTCAATAAATCCGTAAACTTACTATAGAACCATAAATGTACAAATCTATCATGTACTTTATGAGTCTTTGTCATTTGTTTAAGGGTATTAGCCTTAGAAGTAGTGAAACAAACCTGATCATTGTTAGAATAAACTTCCAAGGTTTTGGATTTATCTCCAAGATCTTTTGCTCCTCAAAACTGGAAAGGTTTCTTGTGTGTTGAGGAAAAAGCACTTCCTAGGATATGTGTGATTTTCTTCATGGGTTATTTTCATTTCATTGGTCAGGAATGTTTCGATGGTGTTGGCTAACGGTGTGTTAGCCAGACAAGGCAATAGAGGATTTCATGGAGAATATAGCACTAATGCACGAGTAGCTTCAAGCATATGTTCATGAAAGTGATAATATAATAACATTGCATGGTGTATTGCCAAAGGTATGCAATATATGCATAACCCTATGCTAGACCATTGTTAAAAGGGATAAATTTTTGCAAGTTCTAAAATACAAACCATATTAAATGGTCAACCCATAATATAGATGCATTACATGCTAAGCTTGTATTTTGCTTTTTGCAATCACTATTGTATTCAAGCAATTGTGTAGGAACGTTTTTGTATCCTTAGCCCGATTAGGTGTACATAGACCCTTAATTAAGTTAGTTCTTGTAGTTAAAGAAGAATTAGAACATTCATTGGAGTCAACATCTGCAAAAGAAATTTATTGAAGCTCAAAACTAAGGTCAAAAGAAAGCACATGTTTAGATTTTATTGCAGTTGTCCTGCATTGCTCAACCACCTCTAAGGAAACACTGCAAAGCAAACCTAGGGAGCTAATAGTAAAAGGTGCACAATGGTTTATAAGATCAAAGTCCCAAAGTTGGTTATCAAGTAATATGATGGAATCCACTCGGCCTATATAGGAAGTAAAGGAGGAACCACACCAAAAAAGAGGTGTGAGATAGATTTTTCAAGTTTAGAGGCAAAAGGACAACCTAATAGAAGTGAGAGGGCTTCTTATTCCTAGGGATCCAAGAGGTCAAATTCAAGCAAGGGATTAATAATATCCTCCATTCTCTATATTTTTGGAGGCAACACGGGGATGTTCTTAATGAAATATATCTTATTAACAATAGCAGGTAAGGATCCTCACTATCTTCAGTGTGAGAAAAAGGTATATTAATGAGAAAGTTTTCAAAGAGGGAGATGAGGGTAGATGGATCTTTACGAGATGAAGCTAGGAGAGAAACCAATCATTCACTGACGCAATAGTAAGTATAGATTAATACCAAGTAGAGATCACCTCAAACTCAAAGTTGAGAAGCTTCCTATGAAATGCAGGGTCCTTGGAACATGATAAAATGCATTGTGTGGTCATAGGTGGTATTGGTATCCCTTGTTTTCTTGCATAGCTACGCTTAGTAAGCAAGGAGATCCATCCCACATGCTAAGTGGAGACAATAATAAGTGATGTTTAGGATAGATATAAATTATACAGGGTCATTTGACCAAGGATGACCAGGGAGAGAGTAGAGTGTGTGTTTGAACTAGAAATCCCCAATGACAACCAAATTGTGTAATTATATTATACTACTTGATAAAAATGCGAAAATAGATTGTGTGGTGATGGATCTTCAATGGAGCAAAGCTAAAGTTTGTACCTACCACCATCCAACAACAAAGATATATTAGTACACACTTTGACATTGTGGGAAGATAAGTACATGACTGCCTCAGTCGCTTGTGATCGTTGTTAATAAAAACCCCTCACACGCTAAAGTGCCAGTACATAGATATTTATGTAGGATATTGTACATCCCTACATAAAGGTATTTTGCATGTATTGTGAGTAGTACGAAAGAAGGTTGCTCCGGTTTGGTACGTGATATGTTCTAATGCTATTTTCACATTGATAGCCATGATGTGCATTTGTAAGTAATATCCATGGTTCTAGCTTATCTTGAAACACACATCTATTCACGAGATATTGGTGACAATTGTAAGGTGTTAATTTAAGGTAGTATTTAGATAGACAATTCAAGAAATAAGAAAATCCAAAGCACTTACTAGCAACCAGGGTCTTGGCATATTCAGTGATCTTCTTATTCATGTGTAGGGATCCAATAGTTCATATGTAGCTTCTTGTTTTCAACAAAGAAGGTAAAATCAGCCATCTATGTACACATGAATCTAACGTCCCTCAACTAAAAAGGTTCCTTATCTACAATCAACAAAGTTAGTTTACAAATCACTAGAAAATTTTGTTTTGACAAAAATCTAGAAACTTCAATCTCAAAACCGAGTGACCATTATCATCCATTACCAACAAAAATAAAACATCAGATGCTAATCTAGATTCCAAAAATAATTCTACCAGGATCTTGTTGGTTTTAGTGACAAAATATCAAAAAAGGAGGAGGGTATATGTTTACAAGGTCATCATCAAGCCGATTGTATATCCATGTATTCGAACTAGCTTAAAGGCCAAAAAGTATAATATAAAAAAACATTTTCTATGTTATCTAAATAACCAAACATAAATTAGAAACCAAATGCTAAATTAGATTCTAAAGAGATTTTTTTTAATATTTTATTTGTTTCATTGACACAATAACAAAAAAACACCACTAACAATATCTTTATGAGGTCGGCATCTACAAATGTAGTCAGGCTACACCATATTGAAGCCCAAATCTTGCTACTAATAGGTCATAAAACATAATATAATGTTCATGCAAGTGCCCAAAAAGGAGCCAACAACAAAAAAACCAGCCCTTGATCCAGATTCCAAAAATTGTGGCAGCATCTTGTTTGTTTTAGCAAAAAAATGTTAGAAAAGGATCAGTAAAAGTATATGTATAGGGTCACCATCAAGCAAATTGTATAGTGATGTTTTCAAGCTAGCTTAAAGGCCAGAAACTAAAATCTAAAAACCCATTTCCTGTGTTCCCTAAACATAAATCAAAACCATGTTGTTCAATTAGATGCGAGAGTTACACTATCCATTCAAATGGGATAATATTGTTAACACAAGTGTCATGCTCGGCCAACATATTGATATTGCAAGCAACCTACTCATGAGATATTTTACTATTCACTACCAAGTAACGAGCACTACTAAAATGCATCATGGTAAAATTTGTATAAAGTTTAACATTGTTTCTTTCGTTTGAACCCAAAAAACATAACCAAATTCAACATATGCGCGGCCAATGCTTTCTAAGCATTTTATTGATAATTTTTAACCAAAACCATCATCATATCCCAATTGTTGACATTATAAGACAGATCAGGTTATCCTTATTTCACTACTACTCTGGTATTCTACAATAAAGTACACCTTCAAAGAGGGAATACACAAATATCAATTAGTATTTCAAAAATCTATTACATGATTCCTATTGCAATCACAGCTAACCATTCCAAAAATTATAAATTTGTATGTATCAATGAAAACATTCCAAATGTCTCAATGGGGCATTGTTGCCTACCTGTTTGGTCAAAGCACTAGCCATTGAGTCTGAAGTGTATTGAGAAGGATCCAAATAACAAGTGTGCAACCCTCGTTCCGAGAATAGCTGAAACAGGTGGACAGTGTTGTTCATGAGCCTCACACCTAGTGTCGGTTTGGACTTTGAATGTAGGAGATTGTGTGTGTGTGTGTGTGTGTGTGTGTGTGTGTGTGTGTGTGTGTGTGTGTGTGTGTGTGTGTGTGTGTGTGTGTGTGTGTGTGTGTGAGAGAGAGAGAGAGAGAGAGGGAGGGAGGGAGGGAGGGAGATCAAGATACTATAGGTTAAGAGCAGCAACAAATACTTGATGTGTGAGTAATAGTGGGTGTGGGTGTGTGTGCTCTCAGTAGTATAGATAGAATGTGTATGTTGTTGTGCAACCCGACTTGGCATAGGGGTGTAGGTGCACGATAGCTATGAAGGCAGGTATCTGTGTTGTTGTTTTGGGGCAAACCCTAAGCTTTTTGCTCAGCTGTTTGGTGATAAACTATAAATTTTGAGCAAAATTGTCAACTGCTTCTCAAACACTATTTAAGTCAAAATGATTAATAAATTGTAGTATGATTTTCATTTAGAAGCAAAAAAATTCTATATTTTACCATAATTTTCTAATTTACAATATATTTTCTAGATTAAAACATTACAAATTTGGCTATAAAAGTTTATGTATCCTACCTAATTCTCATATTTTTTGGCGATAGTACGTAAAATTTTATTCCTAGTTATAGCCTAAAGCCTAGGGTTCAATTTGAACTATTAGCGATATCTAGCCAAAAAAATTTGCACTGGCATATATGGGTGTGCACGCTCGTTCTAGAGTATGCAAATAATGAGCAAATCGATAGTGTTTATACAAAGATGCTAGCATGAGCCTAGTATGGTGCATTAAGTGGGGAGCATATGGTTCATAATCACCATTTTTTCCAGCAATGAACAAGTGATAGGAATGAACAAGTGATTTCTTTTTTTTAGGATGAAGAGCATAAAAGCCTTCAGATATTGTAGCCTAGGGTTTTATGAAGCTACTTTGTGTGAACCACCATACTTTGGAAGGTACCAAATGGTATGGTTACCAACACCATTAACAATGGTAAAGTGATATACATTAAAATTCATTGCTAACACCACTATGTGGTCCCAATTTTGGCAGCAGGACACATTAGTTAGAATCTCTCAAGATGCTTTTTTAAAAGGCTGGATAAGAAAATGGTAGGGCAGGGCACGTAGAGAGAGAGGGAGGGAGAGAGAGAAATATTTGCCGGGTGTCACGACAGAGAGAGACAGTCCATGGGCGCAGGGGATTGGACGCTTCGTGTGGGGAAAAGGAGCAAAGGATTGGGCGCTTGGTGTGTGGAGCTACCCCATACACGCAGGGATCCAAAGGAGATAGGATGTGGAAGGCCAACAATACACGCGGACTGCGTGTGTGCCTCAATTGGATGTAGCAATCACGTGTTGTGGAGGTGCCCATGCAGGCACGCATGCAAAGTAGGTACCTTGTGGAGGGTGGCAGTACGCGCGACGGGAAGTTTCTCCAACGGCGTAGCAAGAGGCGCAAGGAGGAGAGGTTCGTGTAGCTGTCGCAAGAGCTGTGTCCACACAGTGGCGGGGGCAACAAGGAGGGACGCCGCAGACGAAGCTGCATGCAGAGAATGGTGCGAGCAAGAGGGGGGACGGCGCGTGCACCGGGTGCAATGGAGATAACCCTTAAGGTGGGAGGGAATCTCGTAAGATAATTAATTAATGGGAGGGTCGCAGACCCCGCATCTCACACATTAACAATGGTAAAGTGATATACATTAAAATTCATTGCTCTTGTTGGAGTGAGGGGGCTCCTTCCCTTAACCCTTAATAGGCTAAAGAGAAATAGATAGGTTTGACACCTTCATAAGATAAAATAAGATAAAGAAAATTAGATAGGTTCAAAGGGTAGAAAGGAATAAAAAGGCAAAAAAATGAGCCTACAATATAGAAGCTTCCAGGTATGTCTAAAGCAGCTGAATTAATTAGAATCTATAAAGATGCCTCTTTAAAGTTGGATAGGGAAATAGGAGGATAGGGCATGTAGAGAGAGAGGGAGAGAGAGAGGAAAAAAATCTGCCAGGTGGCGACGGAGGCGAATAGAGAGAGAGAGAGAGAGAGTGCGGAGAATCCATTGAGGCTGCAGAGGTTCTCCAGTCATTCTATGCGAGGTCGATCGTTAACAGGCCAGCATAAAGCTGTGCGGGGGAGAGAGAGGGAAAAAAATCTGCCAGGTGTGGCAACAGAGGCGCGCACAGAGACACGCACGAGCTGTCGCAGGAGCTCCATGCACAGAGTGGCGCGGGCAGGAGGAGGAGACGGGGCACAGGGAGCTCCTCTGTCGATGAGTGTAATCAGAGAAATCATGCAGACCTCTGTCGATGAATGTGCGCGTAGGTGCCCTTCTCCTCATCAACAACAAAGATTCCATGGGTACCACTGCCAGGCCTCTCTACCACAGGACTCTGGGTTAGGTCAGAGGTAAGACAGTCGGTAATCTGGGACGTAGGATCTATAGAGCAGCCACCGAAACCTCGATTGTTGTGACGGAACTATACGCAGAAACCATGTCTGTCACCACCTCCACATATGCTTCCTTTTCTTCAGGGGATCGAGTTGGGAGGGGCAACGAGCAGGCGGCATGCATGGCGAATGGCGATCGCAGCTTCCATGGGATCAAGCGTCTCTGATGTGGAGGCTACCTTTTGCTTTTGAATACATTATTCGAAACGAATCAAGCTTGCAAATTAATTAATGAAACTGACAGTAGACATAGTGAATACAATGCCTAGTAATTTATATTGTTGGTGGACAAGGTGCTCCGCGAAGCAATCTTTTTATGCATCACAAAACATGTGTAGATACTTAATCTTGGAAGAATCATAAGACTCTATGTGTTAGAGTGTGGGTCATTGGTACTACCATGTGTTGGCAGGCAACATGTGATGATGATGTTATTACTCATGTACCAATTGGGATCGTGTGTGTGTGTGTGTGCGCGCACGCGTAGGGTGGGAGTGAGTCCATAGTTGACGGTGAAATCTATTATGGTAGTGGGTTTACCATTACTCGCGAGCATTTTGCATCATTTTCTACAAAATTTGTGCAATAACACACCACAAAAACCGTCTTGGCACTCAGTATTATTGTAAAAAACCAAAAGAAAAAAAACTTTCATTTACTAATTTGGAATTCACACTGGTAAACATAATGGGTCCTTTGTACCCAAACTGGCAAGAAGGTTCATCAATCAGTTTTACTGTGGCAGTAAAGTGGGGCCGCTAGTTGTCTTCATTTACTATCTATTCCCTTGAGTGCATTGCCCCAATTCCTTCAATATTCATCTATAATTTGGTAGAAGGGATAGCACTTAAACTTAATGATGACCAATGGATGTGTTAATGGGTGAATACATGCTATGAAAATGTATTTAGTAAGACTAAATAAAGTGTATTCAGTGATGTATTTTTATCACACCTATACCATTTATTTCAAGTTTGTCCCCTTCAAAACGTCAAGATTGCAAACCAAAAAAAAAAAGAAGAACACCAATTTTATATTTTCAAGACATTGGTAAGGCATAAGGCCCCAACAAATTGGAGCGTTTAGATTGAACTCCCTTACACCTTACACCTGTCTATAGAGCTATGCTTTGGTGCAATGTGGATAAAAAAACTTTGGAAATAGAGTAGTTTAAAACACTAGAGAATCTTGGGATTTTATTAATGAGGAGGTTTCTTCCTACAAACATGGTTTGCATATACCATAAGTGGAGTAACCAGCTTGCTGGTGAATATTGGCTATGGTATTAACTACACGGGTAGATCCCAACAACTGTGTCTGTTCAATTTTCGAAAGCAGTTGAATTAATTAGAATCTATAAAGATGCCTCTTTAAAGTTGGATAGGGAAATAGGAGGATAGGGCACGTAGAGAGAGAGAGAGAGGAAAAAAATCTGCCAGGTGGCGACGAAGGCGAACAGAGAGAGAGAGAGAGAGAGAGAGAGAGAGGGTGCCGAAAATCCATTGAGGCTGCGGAGGTTCTCAAGTCCTTCTCTGCGAGGTCGATCGTTAACAGGCCAGCATAAAGTTGTGCGGGGGAGAGAGAGGGAAAAAAATCTGCCACGTGTGGCGACAAAGGCGCGCACAGAGAGACGCACGAGCTGTCGCAGGAGCTCCATGCACAGAGTGGCACGGGCAAGAGGAGGAGACGGGGCATAGGGAGCTCCTCTGTCGATGAGTGTGATCAGAGCAATCATGCAGACCTCTGTCGATGAATGTGCGCGCAAATTCCCTTCTCCTCATCAGCAACAAAGATTCCATGGACGCCATTGCCAGGCCTCTCTGCCACAGGACTCTGGGTTAGGTCAGAGGTAAGACAGTCGGTAATCTAGGACGTAGGATCTATAGAGCAGTCATCGAAACCTCGACTGTAGTGACAGAACTATACGCAGAAACCATGTCTGTCACCACCTCCACATATGCTTCCTTTTCTTCAAGGGATCGAATTGGGAGGGGCAACGAGTAGGCAGCCTGCATGGCGAATGGCGATCGCAGCTTCCATGGGACCACGCGTCTCTGACGTGGAGGCGGCCTTTTGCTTTTGAATACATTATTTGAAACGAATCAAGCTTGCAAATTAATTAATGAAACTGGCAGTAGACCCAGTATGTACACTATGAGAGATCGTGGTGTTTACCGCGGGCCATTACCGCAAAACAAGAGAGAGGAATTCAAAATGAGGAGAGAGAATCGTTTTGATGCAGAAGCGGAACTTTACCGCACATATTACCGCGCAAATATCCTCGATTATTGCTGCAAACATTACTGCTAAGACAAGCTGGACCCCCTTTCCCCTCCCTCTCCCGTGGGTTTCCATTTAAATCCAATACAACTCCTACACTCTCCAGAATGCTTGCTCACTTCACTTAATCTCTCTTTCACTCTAAAAATTCTATACATAAATCATTGAACTCACAACAAAACCATTACAAATACTATTCACAAGCACATAATGAAACATTTGCAAATTAATCATATACTACACCAAGTGAAAGAATGGAGAGTTTTTTTAATTCTCATCTTGTATAAGATCTCTACAAGCACTAGGATCCATATTTAGACCCATATTATTCAAATCAATAAACAAATTTAGAGATTCTTCCTCCTCTCCATCACCTCCTGTAGAATCATCATCGCTTTCTCCCTCTTCCTCCTCCTCAAGATGACTATTTGCAAGGCTTGGCTGACCTTCTTCAACTTCTACTACATCTTCCTCTGCATCTTGTGGTGATGGTATGATGGGATCAATTACTGGCTCAATGTCCGTCTCTGCAAAGATAGATCTACCCCGCGGCGTGATTGGAATGACATACCAAAGTCTTCTTTGAAATATACATGGCACATAAAAGACCTGTACGTCACACACTAAGAATAAGCTGATATACATAACTTAAATTTTTAATTTAAGTTAAGTGCACATAGCCTAAATTACCTGCTCACAACTACTAGGATACACCAAGTTGTCAGTTTTTCCCCGATGGAATTGGGTGGAATCCACCATAATGAGCCCATTTTCATGTCTTTTGACCTCACCCACAAACCATCGATACTCAAAGAGGATTTTGTGAAAAGATCTGAAATCCACTTTGATTATTCTCTCTATAGTACCACAATATCTGACCTCATCTTTTGTTGTGTCAAAGTTTCCCATCACGCCACAATCATTAGTGGTCCGACGCTCATCTATCTTGCGGGTGCAAAAATGTCGGCCTTCGGACCAAATGGAGTTGAAAATGAGACCCTAAAATCACAATGCATAAGAGGTTACATCGCATTTCATCAAGTGATTTGCATACATGCATACATAACATATACACACTCACCTTGCGTAAGCATCCTCGTGCATACTCCCATTCTTTAGGGCTTATTTGTTCTCCTTGTGCTTTGGCATTGGTCATGGCATTATGGATCCACTCTACTTGAATCAAGTCAGGATATTTTGCAATCTCTTTAGGAAAAGGAGGTGCACATCTACCTCCATGGGACCTCTTCCATTCATCTCTATCCCTTTCTCTAGCTGCGCGGGCTTCCAAGTACATATTGACCCATTTGGTCATGATAGTGGCATTGAGTAAAGAGTAGTTGTTGACTATGGCATGAAACTCTCTATCCATGACCAAGAGTGAGCCTTTTCCATTGGGAGTGGTTGAGTGCTTCCTAGGATCCTCTTCTTCACTCCACAGACGAGGCAATGATGGATCCACGGTGATGAGATACTGTGAGACATACACAAATGCCTCTTGCACCACCCAACCTTTTGCCCTGCTCACCTGAAAACATTAAAACCACATATTTTTATTAGTAACTCCATAGCGTTTAAATGCTATCTATATTGTATTTATTTTGCATACCTCCGGTTGTGACCTCAATCTAACAAAATTCTTTAAAGTATTCAAGAATCTCTCCAAGAAGAACATCCATCTAGAGTGAACCACCCCACAAATGGAAATCTCCTCAACAAGGTGAAGCAATAGGTGTATTTGGCTAACAAGGATTGTACGTGGGAATGCATCCTCAATAGAACACACTGCCTCTACTGCTAGCTGATGGGCTACTGGTATGGCTTCTACTTCTATCTCCTTGGAGCTCACAAATCTACAGGGCAAACGTTATATAGTAGATGAAAAAAAATTCCAAAGTTCATGCATGCACAACATGATATAGTACTTGAAAAAAACCCATTACCTCACAATCTCACCCACTTTGAATATTTCAGCCTTCACCTTAGTGTCCCCATAACCACTAATAGTTACGGGAAGTACAAACTACAAGCAATAAAACATCTTAGTGAATGTCAACCTATATATAAGGACACATAGACACCACAAATTGTTCTACTCTTACCTGAAGGATTTTATGCCAATCATGGGATTTCAATCCATACAATTGAGTGGAGCCACCCTTTTTGGTTTTTGTGAAAGCACCTTTGAGTGACCGCATATATCCCGTTGGAGTTTTGATGGATGCAATAACTTGCTTTGTCCGCTCTTGGTCTGCCTTTGACATTATCCACGGTGCTTTTGGGAGAATCATCTTTCCCCGCTCCCCCATGCGGGGCGTGGCTGAAGGGGTGAGACGTCTAATGGCTCTTAAATCTTCCCTAGCACCCAATGAATCCTTCTTGCCAATTATGTGATCCCATATAGCTTGCCCAACATTTTTGAATACATGCATAGGGTCCAATAAGTGCTGAATTTTCAACGAAGCCCAATAGGGGAGCGACAAGAAGATTGAGTACCTCGACATACCCTTTGGCAACCCATTGGGAGGCGATGAGGTACCATGATGCTCCTCCCAATGCTTCGCCCAATTAGCCATGTTCCAATGGAACGGCTGCACTCCATTGATAGGGGGAGCATATCTACGATGTGAAGGAGGTAGGAAGCGATGGTTGTTGGGATAGATCGCCTTCCCAAGAAGAGGAGGTCTCTCTGTCACAAGGGAAGGGCCACAAGTGGGACACGCACTATGTCCAGATGTTGCCAATCCTTCCAAGAGGTAAACAAACGTTACACATGAGACGATAAACCTAAAGCAAAGAGTAAAATGAACATGTGCATACTTACCAGATACCTCTCCAAATCCTGGGTAATCATGCATGGTCCACATGAGGATGCACTTGATGACGGCATTGCGGTCTCGTGATGGCCGTGAAATGTCGATGACATCTATGCCTCTCCATAGTTCTTGAAGCTCATCAATAAGAGGCTGCAGATATACATCCATGTTTTTTACCTTGTGCTTTCCTGGAATGAGAAGTGATAGTAAAATGTTTCCCTTTTTTGTTGCCTCCCAAGGCGGAATATTGTAGTTTACAATAACCACCGGCCAAGTGCTCCATGAAGTAGAGCGTTGCGCAAATGGATTCACTCCATCACTAGCTAACCCAATCCTCAAGTGACGAGGCTCATCCCTGAACTCTGGCCATGTGTCCTCTATGTGCTTCCATGCTGGTGAGTCAGCTGGCACTCTCATAATACCATCTGTGGAGCAGTTTTTTGCATGCCAACGCAAAAGCTCGCTCGTACCCTTCGATCTAAATATGTGTTGGATGCGAGGGATGAGTGGAAAATGCCTCAAAACTTTACGTGGAATTCTGTTGCTCTGCATTCCTTCTTTGAACCTAAGCTCCCTGCACGATGGACATGTGTCACAATCGGCATGCTCATTACGAAACAGCACACAATCGTTCACGCAAGCATGAATGCGATCATAATCCATCCCTAATGCAGTCACCACTTCGCGGGCTTTTCGTATGTTCTCTCGCATGTGATTTCCAGCTGGCAGCATCTTTCCTAGCAACCTATCACAAGAAGAAAGTACATTAGAAGCTAATTTATACACTCCACAAGTATCCTTCACAATTTGTAAACATACCTCAAAAGTGTGTCGACACTAGCATTGCTCCATCCAAACATCGCCTGAAGGTTAAGGACTTCGAGAGAAGCCCTTAAAATGGAGTAAGAGCATCTATCATATAGTGCGGTGTGTGCCGAATCGAGTAGCTCACTCCTCGTTCGCTCGGAAGCTTTTCGCATGCACACTCCGGTTCATGCTCCTCCTCTCGTGCAAAGAGATCCTCAACCATTCTATGCAAATGGTCGTCTTCTGTATCCACGTAAGGAGATGGGATGTGGTCACTCGGATAAGAGGGAGCAGCAGTACTTGGCTGATTTGATGTGCTTCCTCCCTCTCTAATGGATTCCTGGCGCATGCGCTCTTCCACCCTCCTTTCCCCTCCTCCACCAACCGCACGCCAATGTGGGGTGACGTCAATAGCCGCAACAATTCGCGGATTGTTTGTTTCCATCCATGCATGCTTGCGAGGATCGTCCCATAGTCCATAATCTTCTACATGGCTCAAGCATATCCGTCGAAGTCGAGCAATGGCGCATTTGCACCGCACGCATGGGCATGGTAATCGCTAGGCCAACCACCGTGATCTATCCGGTTCAGTGGACGGGCCAAAATCATCCCAAGCAACCTACATTAATAAATTACATACACTAATTAAATATCAAATTACCAAAGAATGTTAATAAAATATCAATAAAAAGTAAAAATTAACCATTTAGGTAAAAATGTCAATTTCAAAGTACTAGAAATACTTTTATTTTATATATATTTTATAAAAAACATAGTACCAATAGATTGTGAGGATCAATAGTAATAATGTCAGAACGTGGCCATCTGTTTATTTGGCCCGAATTTGCGCCGCGGTAATGTTTGCGGTAAGAGACGCGGTAATAGCAGCGGAAAATCAAATTTCAAATTTTTTTATAAATAGGGGCACCCGCGTGCCCCGCAAAGTTCAAAGCCCTAAAATTCGAATTTCATCGTCTTCTCCACACCAGCCGAGAGCGCAAACCTCACAACCTTGAGATCTACCTCCATCTCTACTCTTCTACTCTCCACCATCTCTACTCTTCCACTCTCCTACCCTCTCCCAACAAGCGCTTCAATTCCATGTAAGTTTTGTTGTTATGTTTTTTTTATTTTTTCACACGCATGCATACACACACACACGCATACACACATGCATACACTCATACATACGCATGCACACACATGCATACACACACACTAATTAGTGCATGTGTACGTTCTTTACACACTAATTAGTGCATGTGTACGTTCTTTACACACTAATTACACACACTAATTAGTGCATGTGT
Source organism: Adiantum capillus-veneris (assembly GCF_014529385.1). NCBI lineage: Eukaryota > Viridiplantae > Streptophyta > Polypodiopsida > Polypodiales > Pteridaceae > Adiantum > Adiantum capillus-veneris. The sequence goes on along the minus strand of NC_140948.1, from coordinate 127,404,658 downwards.
TCTTTACACACACTAATTAGTGTGTGCATTATTCTAATGCACACACTAATTAGTGTAAGTAAAGACACACCAAAACTTAAATTTGTTAATTATTAGTTACTTGCAAAATCTAAACTTGTTAGATTTTATTACTTGCATAACCTAATATGTTAAATTTGGGATTGGCCATGCACACACTAATTAGTGTGTGTTAACACACACTAATTAGTGTGTGATTAGTGTGTGCATTGACCAATGTGATTGGTCAATGCACACACTAATTAGTGTGTTATTAGTGTGTGCATTGGCCAATGTGATTGGTCAATGCACACACTAATTAGTGTGTTATTAGTGTGTGCATTGGCCAATGTGATTGGTCGATGCACACACTAATTAGTGTGTTGTTAGTGTGTGCATTGGCCAATGTGATTGACCAATGCACACACTAATTAGTGTGTGCATTGACCAATGTGATTGGTCAATGTACACACTAATTAGTGTGCTATTAGTGTGTTATTAGTGTGTGTATTGGCCAATGTGATTGGTCAATGCACACACTAATTAGTGCTCATTAACACACACTAATTTGTGTGTGATTAGTGTGTACATTGACCAATGTGATTGGTCAATGTACACACTAATTAGTGTGCTATTAGTGTGTGCATTGGCCAATGTGATTGGTCAATGCACACATTAATTAGTTTTGGATTAGTGTGTGCATTGGTCAATTGGATTGGCCAATACACACATTATTTAGTGTATGTGATTAGTGTGTGCATTGGCCAATGTGATTAGTCAATACACACACTATTTAGTGTGTGATTAGTGTGTGCATTGACCAATGGAATTGGCCAATGCACACACTAATTAGTGTGTGATTAGTCCAATTACACAAGCCAATGCACACACTAATTAGTGTGTGCACAAGCCAATTAAACAAGCCAATTATTCACGCCAATGCATACAGTAATTAGTGTGTGCACAAACTAATGTACACACTAATTAGTGTGTTTTAACACACACTAATTAGTGTATGTTAAAACACAGTAATTAGTGTGTGCACAAGCCAATGCACACACTAATTAGTCTGTGTTAACACACACTAATTAGTGTGTGCACAAGCCAATTAAACAATCCAACACTAAAACACACACTAATTATGTTAAATTAAACAACAATCAACACAAAAACAGAAACATACCTCCATGATTAAGTCGTAGGTGACGTATTAGGCCCCAATGACCGTCCAAGTGATCACGCAATCGATCACACTATCATAAACACAATAATCTCTTATTAGTCAATACACACACTAATATCTTATTAGCACTCGAGGCTTTGCAAGACTCTTTTATAGGTTTTAGACACACATTGGATTCTTTCCACATTGGATTCTTTCAACATTGGATACTATAGAGAATCCAATGTTTGAAAAAAATCAATGTGTAAATTTTTAATCATATATTCAAATTTTATACCCTAGTTTAATCTTTGTCGTAATAAATGCAGACCATGTCTTCTTCTTCCACACCACGCTTTCGCAGCATTGAGGATTTCATGGCAAACGGGATGTCATATCCCGACGCTCTCTCTGCCTATCATTCACAGCCGTTGCCTCAGCAGTCATCATCAGGGTTCGGCTGGTTTCGGGACGCTCTAGGTGGGTCCACTGACGTACCTGTGACCGATCCAGATGTGGAGAGGGCATTGCGTCTTCGGGCTGAGTGGTTAGGTTCACAGCAGACCCTTACACAGCGCTATTCACCGGCGCAGCTAGCAGCTTTTGGATTATCAGAGGTCTCTACTCCGACTCGTGGCACTCCATACCTGTAGAGTTTTCTAGCTACAGCTCGAGGTTCAACTTTTCCTTCACAGGGTCCGATGCCCCAGGGTCCGAAGCCGTTGGGTGCGACGCCACGGGCGTCCGCCTATCCCAGATTCACGTCGGCGCTCTTCTGGCAGTCAGCGTCAGGGCAGCTCGCACGCTAGCGTCGGTCGATCTCGACGAGGGAGCGGAGCTAGTTGTTGTTTTGGGGGGGGGGGGGGGGGGGGAAGTACTACAGATTCTCCTCCACAGTCACCGCTCCCTGCTCCAGCAGAAGATGAGGACCATGACATGCCTTCACCAGATGCTCGCGGGTTATACTACCAGGTTCATAGAGGAGGTATGGTGGATCTCGGGACAGCACAGGGCAGGAGATTCCACACACACGTCAACCAATTAATCCACTCCACATATATCAATTATTTTCTCAAATTTGATCACCAAGATCCCTACAACCTCACATATATAGAGACAACCATGCACATGCGTTTCCCCAACCCTGAGGGGCAACAATTCTCAAGGCAATGGTTGCAAGAGCATGTCAAAACATTTCTGAAGAACAAAAAATCTAGTGTGAGGAGAGCGGCAAAGAAGACAATGGAGTCTCCAGAGCATAGCTATCGGCCAGGAAATGTCCATGATGTGGAGTGGGAGACCGTTATGGGCGAGAAAGAGGACGAAAGGGCAACCGGTGCGAGGATGTATACGCGTCAAGTTGAGACCAGATCCCATGAGACTCCTACGCATTATGGTTCGGGAGGAAAAACGACTTGGAAAGACAAATATGTAAGTAAAAATATTAGTTTTATTGTAAAAAATCTAATGTTTTTCATTTAATTAATTGGTTGCTATTTTTTGTCAGTATAACATTACCATGAGTCGCCCGACCAGAGAAGTGCAGAGATATAGAGAGAACCATACCGAGTATCAAACTTGGTGTTGGTTGTTTGAAAATCAAATGATCTCTCGAGAGGAGTTCAAAAATGCGTGCAGAAGTCTGCAACATGTAAGTTTAATCTTATCTAAATAATCAAATAGTTGATTTTATATCAAATATTAAATAACAAAGTGTTAATTGTTTCTTTTTTATGGTTTTGCAGAGTCAAGGAGTTCCACGTGAAATGCCGCCAACTCTCCCATGAGCATCCTCTATTTTGTATACGCGGGCCCCGTTTGCCCTATCCCACATGACCATACTCTATTTTGTACACGCGGGCTTTTTTTGCCCTTTATGTAAATGCAATACCTATCATTTTTTGGCTCAATACCTCCCCCAATTGTAATTCCACTTATGTAAATGAAATTATCAATCTTTTTTTGGCTCAATGTATTGTCCAATTGTGATATTTTGTTGTAATTAATAATAATTTTGTAAAATAACTAAAATAAATAAAAAAATAGATGACCTTTTGGATGGTCCTGCAAAGGACCATCCAAACGGTCATCTATATTTTTAATAATAAATCCCTTTGCGGTAATGCTCGCAATAAGCCTGACGCGGTAATATGTGCGGGTACTGTTGCAGCAAAGCACGCGGTAATATTTCCACATCCATTACCGCATCAGTTACCTCTAGACCATTACCGCCAGCTTTGCTGCAGTATTTGCCGTGTACGGGAATTTTTATATTTCAAGTTTGTTTGTTTTTTTGCGATAATGTGAGCGATAATACCGCGCATATGTTATAGTGGTAGTGAATATAAATGATAGCAAGTAGCAAATTCTTCCTTAGCGTGTTGCTCCGTCCAGATCGACCCTTGTGTGAAATATGAATATAAGTTTGATCACTAAGTAAAGTACAAGTTAGCAAAAGCTAGACAAAATAAGAATGGGTGTGTGAGTGGTGTTAACATTATAGGGTTGGTGTACCAAAGTGGAGCAAGTTATGGGAAATAATGGTACCAGTAGTTGGAGAGTTGACACAAATTATTGTGAGAAGAAGGAAAACCTTTTTGTAAATTAATGTATAATGTGAGTGCAAGTACAGGGTGTCAAAATTAAGTGAAAAGGTGTGTGTGTGTGTGTGTGTGTGTGTGTCCCTCCCCAACCCGAGATGGGTCCACTTGGTGGGGGATAGGCCACCAAGTGGACCTATCCCCCATCCAATGATTCAATAATCAAGTTTATGCTGTATTTTAAACTAGGGAAGCGGTTACTATATAGTCAAGAAATTCTTGATACGTTTTGCTCAATGTGCTTCCAGTAAAACCATTGCGTTCAAATGAATTGATAAATTTGCTACTATCCAATATTGCATATGTTGCATGGGAAGCATTGTATAAGATGGGTAATACCTGTGAAAGGTACACTTTTGTAGCCATTTTTATTGGTCTATTACTTTGAGCTTCAATAAAGGTTACACTGATATATGGTAATTTCTCCTTTTTCCATGCCAGTGAAGATTGGTACTCCCCAATAAAAGGCCTATTCGGGGATATCTACGTACTTAAAAATATGGTAGAGTACTGTTGAGAGGTTTTCTTTAGTTTCAACATGTTAAGTGGGTAAATGGAAAAGGGGTCTGTTGAGAACAAGGTTATTGTGCATCAAGCACTGATCAACAAACTTGTTGTTTATGATCAATAAGTCATCCATATATCTATATGAGTGAAAGAATGTGGTAATCATGTCAAACTTCCCTAATCAAGAAAGTTTGCATACAAATTCAAATTCAGATATAAGTTACACCACAGTGGTGAGCAGGGATACCCCATGGGGATTCCCATGATTTGTTGAAAGATTTTGTCACCTAGTTTTATAAAACAGTTATCAAGGACAAATTGATTGAACGTTAGGACGTATTCAAAAGAGTACCTCACTTCCTTTGATTTTTTTGTTAAAATCATCATATTACGAGAGGGTTTAAATCCCAAAAATTCAGCACTCTTGATATATCTCGAAATCATCTCAATGGAGTTTACTAGACTATCGAGGCCAGTATGGGGTATGGCTTCATAGCAAGATTTGATGTCAAATTTTTGTATGTCAGTGATACAATCAGGAATATTTACCAAAAAGTCATACTATTGTTCAATCATCCAATAGGCCTTGGGCTTGATGCGGCTAAAATTAATTACCTTAGTATGAAATACTCCAACTACCTCATGAAAGACAATATTAAGGGCTTTCAACATTTTCATGATCATAGCAATAATAGAGGAAAAGACACAATTATGTCCATTGGTAATCCATCTAAAATCAATTTTTATGAAATGTAAAGTTTTCCATAATACATGGTAACATAATTGAATTTGGAGGAGTATATCCATATTTTTAATAAATTCTACAATCGATTCAAGTACGTCAGCTTCACAAATAGGAATGTGTTTAAATTCAGGAGAGAGTGTTCTTTCTCTACCTGCCATTCTTGCTCATTTCTTACAAATAAATACCAGGGTTTGTGCTGATTTATCTAACCCACAAATAAAGAGATGTTCCAAGAGGAAATTAATCGCATCAACCACATTTTTATCCTTGAACCAAGGTTATTGATTAAACCTATGGTTAGGGAATTTATTGTGAAATGCAGTCATAATTGTTTCGTCAATGAATAAAAGGTGATATTTTTGGATATTGATACATAATAATTGATAGGTCTTTTCCCATGCTTTCTTAAATTCATTAATAATTTTTTTAGGGTTGACAGGGACCATAGGGAAGTGATTAGTACCTTTAACTATCATTTTTTGTAGAATTGGATGTCTACAGATGTTGGGGTCATATGAGTAAGGACATGTGTACCAAAGTGTTTGTAGCTTTTTAGTAGAAAACTTGCAAATCTTTTTGAATATCCATAGATACAATTTTCATCATAAACAAAGGTAGATGCAAAAACGGGGTGTGGTTTATAAAACATGTGATTAAGGTTTTTCCCATATTTCCAGCCATATCCTATATTATGAAGTGCGTGAGCGAGCGTGTGTGTGAGTGTGTGTGCAGCGATGGAGAAGAGAGGAGAAGAGGAGACCTTGTGTTTGCAGGGGCTAAAACTCAATCTCTACATGTGAGCCCCCTTATTCTATTATGTACATAATGAATAAGTATAGTGGGCGGGCACCTGGCCTAACTGGCCACATGGGGCTTTACCCCAACAACCTCCCACGTAAAGGCCAGTGTGGCCATGAGAGAGAAAAGAAAACCGTACAAAACCTGTACAAGGCCATCACAAGTATGACCTCAGCCAATGCCCACTGGCTCACTGAATCTGTGTGCATCCAGCTCTAATTGTAGAGGAAGTATAGAGCGATCGACATCATACTCCTCACCAAAGCCGCACACATCCTGCAGGTATCTCACCATACGCTGCAAAGTACCCCTATGCTCAAGGCCAACGTCAGTTCACTGCACGACTAACTGCTCCCACTGCAAATGCACCTACTACAAATGCAATCTCGGGTCTCGAGATGAGTATCTCGTACATGAGACTCCCGAATGCTGATGCAATCCTAGAAATATCTGCCAATTTGACCATCTCAGTCAAATCTGGCTCAGAAATCCACTCATGGAAATTACCCTGACACCCGAACTCCAATCCCTGGAATCCATCCTTGTGTCCATCGCATGTCACATGTGCACCAAGAGCATCTGTCTGTCCTGAACCCTGTGTGGTAAGAGCAATGTCTAGCTCTAACTCACATACATCAGCCTCTGTCCTAAGCATATCCATGAATGACTGAATCACGATTGAATCCTTAGCACTCAAGCCATCCATATCTGACATCGTATCCACGAATGACATGCCCTGCTACACAACTTTCTGCACAACTGTCTCAACATGCTCCCAAGCTAGAGCATCATGCAACCTATCCGCAAAGGATACATGCCTCATCTCTCTGCATGGCTATGTACTCACAAAAATTGTGCCATCTCACACATGACGTACTCGCATCGCATGAATCGTGCCAACACTAGCACCTCTAGCTATGACTAGTTGTCCACGATGCAATCGAAAACTGTGCTCATCCAGCACTACCTGGCATCCGCTGTTTCGTAAGTGACTCACAGAGATCAAGCTCTGCGTCAAACCTGACACATGGCGTACATCTCGCAACACTATGATGTACCACTCGGCAACGATAGTCTGGCATCTCCTGCACCAACTATGTCATGCACTGAACCATCAGCTAGACACACATGTCCAAGCATACCACTAGCATATGTGCTAAACCACTCACGACTCAGCGTGACGTGAAACCTAGCACTCACATCTATTTTCCAATGCGAAGGTAATGTGTCGTCAAAAATTGACATAAGAAAGTCAAGAGTAAACATAGAAGCAAAGTCAACATCTCCATCATGCGTAGCCACATACGCTACATCTGCTCCCACATCATACAAAGTGATAGCATCCCTCCTGTGTTGTCTCCTGCGCTGTCTCATCCGTCGAAAACAACACCTACGTACATGCCCTGTATGACTACAATGCCAACACACAACATCTCTATGTCTGCAAGATCGTCCTTTGATTGTAGGCATCTCTATAGACTCATTTGTGTCAAAAGCATTGCACAATCTTTGCCATAACTCTCTAGTTGTACATGCATCCAAACCAATGCGATAGACAGACTCACCAAGGTGTAACATGATCGTCAAACGTACAAGCTCATCCAAGTCCTTCCACTCATCATCAATCATAGAATCTGGCCTAGCATCCATGCCCTGTAGTGGCAACACTTGGCCCAACTGAGTCAATGCATCATGTATACCTGCTTTCCAATGCTCAAAGTTTGAACCATCAAACTTTGTATGGAAAAGCACAAACCCTGACAATGATGTACATGCCAAATCCATGGCGATAACCTGTGACAAGACCAAGCACAAATCGATCAATTGACAATAGCCAAAGCCTGGCTAACTCATACACCAAGTACTGTCAAAATACAACATAAGTTGGCATAAGCTGTCTAAGAGAAGTATCATTAAATATGGCGATCAATGTAACGAAACAAAGTGAGCAAAACCACTCAAATGATGCCAAAACACCCGCTCTAATCCAAGAGCACTATGTGGTAATCGATGAAACTATCATCAAAATCTCCCTCCTGAAGAGATTACCACATGTATGTCAAATGACATAATCCGGTGAGCAAACACTCTCACAATGTGATGCCAAAACACTATGGTAAATCAACCACTGAGTGCCAAATGCAATCAAAACACGATCGCAAACCATGCGCATAAACAAATAAACTCGTAAGAAAAATCCGGTAGAGTTTCGGCAGTATTTGGCTATCTAACCGTAATAACCATACATGCCATAAACATGCTCAAAACCATGAGCAAATCATGCGCAAAATCCGCACTCAAGTATACATGAGCTACCCCAAAGTCTCAACTCCTTAAACTTGGAAAACAATCATGTAATTCGAAACACAAAGTGCATCAACCGCACTCTTCAAGCAAAGCATATACTAGCATGAACTTGGATGCAAACCAACCAAAATATGACACAAATTGATGCTCAAAAAAGCTGAAAATCGTCCCACATATGCCATTGCAAGGCAAAGAATACCACCCACCGAAAAGCGCACATCATGTGCATCCACATGGCAATATAAACGAGCATCAAGCATGTACCAAATGTGTATCAAAGAGCATCCAAATTGGCTGAAAATTCAGCTCACAATCATGCCAAACATGCTTGCAAAACTCTCTGCAAATCCGTGCACCACACTTTCTGAAATCTGCTCAATCGCATAAGTCAATGCACAGAACCTGTGATGAAGCCACTCTCGAACCTGAGAGTCCACAAGAATGCATACATCCACGAAGCGTTCTCAATGTGTGCGCATAAATGTGTTGAAAATATCAACCCACACTCTCTTCACTGAGAGCAAAACATCAATGCGCAAAATAAGAGAATGACAAAGCTCAATCAGAGCTCTCCGAATGTAGCAAATCACCACAATATGCATACATAATCTTCAACTTTTTGAATACCCTGCAGCCTATTAGCCCATATCTTCCAAACCGCTCGTAATTTGCAGAAACTTCCTTCTGCAATGTTGTAGACCACACGAAAACAATAAAGGGAAGTGGGAATGGACCTGAAATGTGTTGTTTTTACAGGTCAAAACAGATCTGCAAAAATCTGTACCTGTGTACCCTAAACGTGCAGGTAGTCTGAGTGACGTATCTCAAAACTGGTAAAGATTTTGAGAAAACTTTCTATTGCAAAGTTGAAGAAGACAAAAAACCGGTTAGGAATCGCGAGAAACGGCTTGAATAAAGATGTTTTGGTAGGCCAAAATAGACCTGCAAAAACGTGTTGCAGTTTTTTGCTGCTACTCTGCCTGCCTCCCTACTGAGCTCCTATGGTGCTCCCAATCCCTGAGCTCTGATACCAGTTGAAGTGCACGAGTGAGAGCGTGTGTGAGTGTGTATGCAGTGATGGAGAAGAGAGGAGAAGAGGAGACCTTGTGTTTGCAGGGGCTAAAACTCACTCTCTACATGTGAGCCCCCTTATTCTATTATGTACATATTGAATAAGTATAGTGGGTGGCCACCTGGCCTAACCGACCACATGGGGCTTTACCCCAACATATTAAAAGTCTGCAGATTCTTTGAGACGTTGAAATGTTTTAACATTTTTGGAAAAAAGAAAGTAGCATTGAAAGAATCCATAAATCTATTGCAGTAACGAATCTCTTTTTTCCAATAGGCTTCTTTTTAAAAGAAAACATACCATTATTGCAAGTGGTTAAATGGCGTACCTCGTATGTATCTTTGTGGAAGTCTAGCATTTTTCTAATGTCATTGAACTCCTCAGAACCACAAAATTTCCGGGGGCGTCTGCTTGAAGATGAAGACCATGTACTGGGTGTGTTGGTGATTCTCTTGCCGGGTTCTTTGCCTTTCATAAGTTTAAGGATGATATCGATGACATTGGCAATAGGAAGCTTGTGTAACTTAGGATTAAGGGGGGGTCTAGGAGTAAATAAAATAATTCCTTTAGCTGTATCAATCATGTGCTCATGGAAGGCATAGTAAACAATCATAGCATGACGGATCACAACCGGGATAGAGGCGACCCATGCAATGAAGGCATAAAGTTGGGCAAGACCCGAGGAAAATATAAAGAATCTAGGACGGTTTTGAAAAACAAACCAAAGCAAATGATCCAACCAAATAATATAGGAGTTGCAGGAGGATTGAGGGTCTTGTTCCTTACATTGGCATTTCAAAAAAGGCACGTATGTATTCCAACAGTTACGAAGAGCCTTTTAGGGTCCTTGGCTTTCTTTGTAAGAGAAAGCCCCTTAGTGCGGGCAATAAGGGAACTATTGGAGCATTTGTTAGGGTCAATATATGATAATTTAATACACCCTAGATTAAAGAAAAGATTCGTAGGTAACAAGTGCTTGGCCTGTAAAGCATAGGTTTTACATTGACCCACCCCTTCATTAGGTATGCTGCACAAAAGTCCTAAAGAGTGGATAGTGAAGGGGCACAATAATTGATAAGTTCAAAATCGCACATTTTTTTTCTAACTTGATAGCAACTAATTCAACTTGTCTAGGGGGCAATAAGGGCATAACTCCAAAAAAGGATGATGACAATGACTTCTCTACTTTACCAGAGGAGTTCCCTACCAAGGAAGAGAGGGCATCTCTTTCTTCCTCAATTAGGTCTAAGTCCAAAAGAGGGTTGATGACTTTGAAATGGCTCTTAATCTCAAGAGGGATAATAGGTAAATGATTTAAAAAGAAAAGTTTTTTAACTATAGTAGATAGAGAGGAAAAATAGAAATCAAGATCAGAATTGTCATGGCAATCAATGAAATATAGGGAATTTAAGAAAGCATTAAAAAGAGAAAGGGTGTCAGAATTATCTTCTCTAGATTTCACTAGGAGGGCAATCCAATCATTTATTGAGGCAGTATGCAGAGGCGAGATGGTCTTATTGGTGCAAGCTGCATTCTCAAAGTCAATGAATTTTTGTGGAAGTCAACCCCTTTGAAACAAGATAAGACACATTGTGTGCCTAAGGGAGGAATGGGAATAGATCCCGCATACCCAAATTTTACTAGAGATGGAATCCACCCCCCCCAAATCAAGGATAAAGAAAGCCTTAAATACTACCAAACACTCATCAAACTTTCCTAATGTAGTACCATTGTATTAAATTATAAATACTAGTGTCCATAAATCAAAATTAGTGTATGGTGATTACCCAACCAAAGGTAACCAGAGAGACAAAAGGTGTGTGTGTTTAAGTTTGAAAATTCTCTTCATATTGAACCATACTCAAATTTAGATTGATAGATGAAAATTTCTTATTTAATAGTAGGGTTGATAGTTGTTGAAAATAAATATTTTTTTCAAACGGTGAGAGATAAAATATGCAATAGATACTTTGAAGAACCATTTTCAAATTACATAAAGACTACATTCATTTTTGTATACAACAACAAATGCCTCACTGCGTAGGTCCGAGGCTCCTAGGCATTAATGAAGGTGAGAAAAGGTACCTGCCACCATCCACAACAATGAGATTGTTAGAACAATCACCATTTCATGTGGGAAGACAGGTACACGACTGTCCCACCACGTGTTATTGATCAAGGACAGACAACCCTAGCATAACTGTGATTTATTTATAGGTAGGGTTTTTGGATTTTTGGGGAGATAAGCCCATGTCCTAGCTGGTCTACATATAGTTAGGCTAGCTCTGGCAATAGCTAGTTTATGGTTAACCAGGTCAATCTTATCCTGGTGGCTAACATCAACAGACATTTTGGCAGTTAATTTTGTGGTATCTCCCTTCTCCTGCAAAAATAACTATATTAGATATGTTATTATCCTACCTACCTCATTATATTAGAGGAATATAGGGTATTTTTGTTGAATTTTTTTAAAGAAATGGATGACATAGAGATATTGTCTCATACGCTATGTGCTTATTTCAATTATAATAACTGTAAGTATGGTTTCGTGTAATCGACCTGCTCGTGGTACACACTTACTATACAAACAATCCACATTAATGTGTTGATTCAAAATCATATCCATTATGTTTGAGAACGCTAAACTTATAAAAAACCTTTCAAGAGTTATTTTCTTAACGAGAGCACTCTAATGTGGTGGAGGGTGAAAAAACCTACATTTAACCCACTTTCATTAACGACAGTGGGAAAAAGCCTCATATAGATACTTATGGGCTCGTTTTGTTAGAAAAGATTCGTGTATAAAGCATGCATAAGGTGTTAAATGCTACTTTTATTGAAAAAGTTTCAAGAACAACTCTGTATAGTCAAGATTTATTAAGAATTGAATGCTATGTGAGATATTAACATGTGAGTGTGGCAATGCCATGTTTGTGTATGACGCCGTGCAAGGTCCAATGGTGCAAGCAGTTTAGAGCAAGTGATACTGCTCGTTGAAAGAGTGTCGGCACCGGCATTCTGGAGCTTAAACAGATGCCTTCGTCGAGAACTACTAGTGCAACCGCAACGTGACCGTCTGTGTGTGTGTGTGTGTGTGTGTGTGTGTGTGTGTGTGTGTCAACAATAGAGAGAGAGAGAGAGAGAGAGAGAGAATGAATTTGTAAGGGTGTGTGCACTCAAGTGCTTAGTGTGAAGCAAGGCAGCTCCATGGCTAGGATGGCTACGATAGTGCACAATTATCAAGACGGGTACTTGGTTGGACCATATTGTCATAGATATACCCATCCAGTGTAGGGTTCGATATGTGTAGGTAGCTTCAATTACGCACCACCGCTCGTGAGAGACAGCGTGCAACGAGGGTTGGCATAAACGATAGATAAATTTTTACCATACCTTATGTCTATTTCCATTCAATACCATTCAATTCAAGTTTGTCCCCTTCAAAACGTTAAGATTGCAAAACACAAAAAAGAAGAACACCAATTTTATCTTTTCAAGACATTGGTAAGGCATAAGGGCCACAGTAAATTGCAGCGTTTAAATTGAACTCCCTTACACCTGTTTATAGAGCTATGCTTTAAATTTGGAGCAATGTGAATAAAAAAACTTTTGGAAATAGAGTAGTTTATCCAGGGATTTTATTAATGAGGAGGTTTCTTCCTACAAACATGGTTTGCATATCCCGTAAGTGGCGTAACCAGCTTGCTGGTGAATATTGGCTATGGTATTAGCTAGACGGGTAGATCCCAACAAGGATTGATGATGATAGCAAGCAGCAAATTCGTCCTTAGCATGTTGCTCCATCCAGATCGACCCCTGTGTGAAACATGAATATAAGTTTGATCATTAAGTAAAGTACAAGCTAGCAGAAGCCAATATCAAACCAGCTAGACAAAATAAGTATGGGTGTGTGAGTGGTGTTAACATTATAGGGTTGTGTACCAAAGTGGAGCCAGTTATGGGTAATAATGGTACCAATAGTTGAAGAGTTGACACAAATTATTGTGAGAAGAAGGAAAACCTTTTTGTAAATTAATGTATAATGTGAGTGCAAGTACAGGGTGTCAAAATTTTAGTACAAAGAAGAAGAGAAATGGATGTACAAAGGTGCATTCAAAATATGCAACCTCAGTGAAAAGGTGTGTGTGTGTGTTTTTTTTTTTTTTTTGAAATGTAAAACCTAACATTAGTTTGATTACACAAACTATTGACCCATATAATGGAGTAGTCCATGCTTGACATATGACAAGGACGTTGACATTGTACTGAAAGATAAGTTACATGTATATACCACCATGTCAATTGTATATTTTAATAGCTTACATTAGCCTTAAATACTGTTGAATGAAAAATGTTTGAAAAAATGTTTGATGTAGATCTTCCTTTCTCTAGATATTGCTATTGTTGTGATCCATTTTGAAGATATCCAATACCTAGAGACAAAACTCCCATAATCCTAAGAGGAGAAGGATCTAGCTTTTACATGCATCCTTACAAAATCATTCAGTTAGAATTGGCTATGCTTATGCGTATTACAAGTGTCAAAAGTGGGTGCCATTATTATCCATGTCCTGCTTGCAAAATTAGCTTACATTTATTTCCAACCATATACCAAAGTCAACATACATCAAATGTATCAATAAAGCCAAGTAGCATTTTTTTAATTAAAAAAATCGGACAACATCTTGTTTGAATTTGGAGAATTTTGTTTTCCTCTCTTTAGAGACTCGTACAGGAGGATTAAGGCTTTTAAACAAATTTGAAAACTTCAAGTAGTCATGTACTCACAAGCAATCTGTATCATTCTTTAACTTATTTAACTTCCTTCACCATGCAAGATATATGAGCATTCTAAGAAGTAACTTATCCCTTAAGAATCAAAATAAGGAGATTCTCAGGGTTTTCATTGTTGATGATGAGTAGATCATCATCAAAGCTATTTATAAAGTTGCAACTTGTCAAAAAAAACAATCAAATGACAAATGAACTTTTCAAAAGCATCAGCATGTCAAATACTCTCAAAAGAGAAGTCTCTTACATTAAATATATTTGCTGGCAATCATCTGATCTTATGTTAGGTAGACATATGTCCTAGCTGCCCAACTTAAAGTTCATATTGTACTTAGATTCATGAAAATTTGGTAGCATCTCCCCCGTATTTTGAAGAAACTTTCAAAAAAAACTCAAAAACTTTATGCCATCTCACGGAGAGAACCTCACTTAAGGATTAAGGTCTAGCCATATAAAAAAATGTCCTCCCTTTCAGTGATCATATCACCCGTTTCAACTCTGCCTTAAATGCCCAAAATCACCTTACCAATATTCTTCTAAGGTCCATAAAGCTCAAAATTCATATTCCCTTACTCAAATTGAAACCATGAAATTCAAAAATGTGAATATATCCGTCTTCCATAAATCAATTTGATATTTTCTTGGATATTCCACCACCAGTCTAATTGTAATATTTAATCAGTAATTGTAATGAGACTAAAAATCATTACTTAGGAAACAAAATCAGTTCTAATTAAGCATCAAACACATAAGCAACAACGAAATGCATAAATGTTTCTTTTTAATTGTATCACTTCAACATCTCACAACTATTTTCCATATGACTATTTGTTTATGCAAAACAATTAAATCGGCAAAATTATAATGTAGCACTATTTAAAAAACCAGTCACATTCAATTTGGGTAGACATACCATCTATATTGAATAAGTTTTCAAAAACCTTATATACTATTTCATGGAGAAAACACTACAGAAGGATTGACGAAACATAGATCACTCAATGCAAAAGTTCATTATGATGTACTTCAAAAGACACCTTATTTCTCTTGCAAAACTAAATCTGTCCAAATTCTAAGTAGGTGGATAGGCACCTACCTGTGGGTAGTCATATAATGTCCATATTTACAAGGTTGTTGATGGATTCCATAGCACAAATTATCATCATATAGCTCGGACCATCACCCATCATCCAAAGTTATATGTCTAAAAGAGGTCTTGTACAGGTGGCAGGAACCAACAACTGCAAAATGGGAAGCTGTGTTTGTGCAGGTCTTTGTTGGAAGTAGGTAGGATGTCACTATGTCATGAAGCTTTAACTGTGTGTTGTTAAAGGCAAAAGAGGTTGACAGCAGGGTACCATGTTAATAACGAGCTTGTGAGAGTTACTATATGTTATGTTGTACACCAAAAAAACTAGTCGAGCCCATCATGTGTGTGCATGTGCATGCGTTGAGGACCATCACCTAGGCATCTACGAAGGAGATATCCTTAGTAGATGATCTATTAAATATATGTGCATGCGTTGAGGACCATCACCTGGGCATCTACGAAGGAGATATCCTTAGTAGATGATCTATTAAATATGTGAATCCAAAGTTATGAAGAGGAAAACCATATTGTGTGAACCAGCATTTGCAAGCAGAGAAGCTATCTTCTCTCACAGGCCATTGTTTGAACGAGGTGTGATGATACTAGGCCGTCAAAATAAGGTGTGTCCTATTGAGACAAAAAGTTTGAGGCAAAGAACTTTCATAATAACATATTCGCAATGGAGGATCTTTGATAAGTTCCACTAGCTCCTATAACATCTTGTTGATTCCATCAAGTGAGTGAGTGTGTGTGTGTGTGTGTGTGTGTGTGTGTGTGTGTGTGTGTGTGTGTGTGTGTGTGTGTGTGTGTGTGTGTCAAGCCAAAACAAATCACCAAGACTAGATCGTGTACGAGGTACCAATCCCTCCAAATTTTAAAAAAAAAAACTCAAAAAAACAAACATTGTATCAACAAATGTAATGACGCCATGCCTTATGTGTAATGACCACAACTATATCTATATTCAATTTGCTCAGCCACAACATATACGAGCAAGTGTTATCAAAAACCTCCACCATAGTATGTAGTACAACCCAAACCACAGTATACAATACAACACTCCAAAAGCAATACGATCATTACGCTAGTAGCTCAACAGTAACCAGATATCAAATGCAACCAAAGCCCATCAGATCAGGTCTCTTTTTATACAATAACTCCAATACACCTTTACCCCAAAAAATTTAGTGCCAAACTCTATTGTACAACCTAAAAACACAAGGGGTAAATTAGGCTTGCACCTCCTCTCTTCTTACTCACTTTATCAGACCAACTAGTAAGTACATGAGTCCCCGGTGCATTCTACCCTTTAATGGCATCAACGGCTCAAACCATAGTCAGTAGCCTAAAATGGTGAGTCAGTATGCAGCCAATACTTAGGCCTCAAAATCTTTACCAAGCTTACATGTGAAGTGCATGCGAATGACCCAGTGTGTTAACTGAGCCGATGTCAGTTAACAGGAGCTGCTAAAGATCAAAGCCTTATGAATGCACATCGAAGATGAATATGAAGATGCAATGAAGATTGGAGTTACACACTTTTCACATTTTTCCAAAATGGCCATATATTGTAAATTCCCAATTCAATTCAAGCCATTGTAATTTTTTTAATGTGTTACGGGCTTAATGGGAGTTCCAAGCTGTAAAGAACATAAGTAACATAATCACTATTATTTATATAATTCCCAGATTTGAGATTTTTTGCACAATTGAGTACACCACAAGGTTAAGCACATTAAGTAGACTACTCATATCAAATTTGGTGCAATTTGGGTCACAAAAGTGAGACCTAAGTCTGATTCTTGAAAACTTAGTCTGTCAACACTAAACAGTTGTTGATAACTTGGACAAATCTTATTCAAACTCAGTGAAACTTGTCCAAACACTACAACAAGGTGTCTATATGGCAAAACAAGCCTAAAAAGTGTAAAATTTGAGAAAAGAAAATAATCAAGATTATTTATTTTTGAGCCCCAGAGCCAAATTTTTGGACTTTTGAGCTTGTACAATGTTAGAGCAACATAATACAAGGTCACTGGTCAAGTTTGGGTTCCATCGGATCAAGATTAATACATGATAACTTAGTTTCCACGTTGCACGTTAGTCCTTTAGCTCTTTGCAAGGATAGAATTTGGAAATCTCATTTGCTGACCCGCTTATCTCAGATTGAAAGTGACATACACAGACCAACCACAATAGTTAGCAAAAAATTAAGCAGCTTGAGCGAACGATCAAAAACCTGTCAAAATAAGATCGAGCATACAAAAGTGTAGTTCGAAACAATTTATTAGTAAAATCAAGCCATAGGGCAGTTTCACGCATCGAACTTGCAAATCGAGGCACAAATCACATTGGACTCCAGATTAGGCTATTAAAAGCCCAGATTTTCATCGTTTCAAAGGTTGCAATCAATTTTGACACTTTTGAGCTAGAGTTAATTAACTCTTGTGAGTCTAAAAGCAATCAATTTCCAAAAGTACTTTGGCAAAAGCAGTCTTATCAAACTCGAGCAGGAGTGATTTTGCTAATCAACACCACGATCTGCTAAGAGATAGTTCTTAGAGACCAAGACATTATGGAGTCAAGTCAAGCCGAGGGTTCAAATGCACAAGAATCAAAGCTAACCAGTAGCAGTAACAACACATGCACAACTGCAATAGAGCGAATTTTACGGCTATAAGGCTACAATGGAGATAAGGTCTTGTATACAGATTCAAAAGGCCATAGGTATCTTATGAGTGGCAAAAGCAGCACAAGAGCCACGATCCTATTATCAGAGTAAATCCAGTCAGAGAGGAGATCAGGCACACTGGGACTCCCAAATGTTCACAAACTTCAGTGGAGCTAGGTATTGCAAGCTCAAAGATGAGGTGCAGATAGAAGTGCAAAATATGGATCCAACTGGTTATCCAAAAACCTTCACAAGCCCGCAAAGCATCCATTTAGTGCTTATGCAATCAGGATCGTTGTACTGGGATTAATCTATAGTCGAGAGCCAATAATAGAAGATCTAACAGATCAGTCGATAAAAGAAAGTCTAATTGGAGAAATGTGCCAAAGGCAGTATAAGGTCAGGATAAAGTAGTCTATAGCCTGATGTTTAGTGTTTTAAAAGAAGTTGCCGACAACTTGCGAGTACAGAAGCTAAAACTTCTTAGATAGAGCTTGACATGACAGAAGCAAATAAATACCACCAGTCATGGCGTATCGCTCAAATTGTGGAAGAAAAAGTAGACATTTTCATGAAGATTGTCCAAGAAATCTAGACAACAGGGTCACATCAAACTACCAAGCAAAGCATGGAGCAAACTGGAAATGTGAATCTTGGTGTAAGTGCATCTAACTCGTCATTTTTAATGCAATCAGATGATTCTGCATTTCCATTAGAAGCACCAGTAAAAGCACTGCAAGTTCAAAATCAGCATAAAGATGCACAGACACCTGAAAAGCTTAAAATTGATTCTTTGAACAACAAATTTCTATGTAAATTTGGTCGAAGTGTCCAAATATCAACAAATGTTGAAAAGACTCTTAGGTTTGCAAATGATTATGCATCCATTGCCACAAGTGTGCAATCATTCATGAGTCTAAGTGACACATCAAAGCGAATGGTGTTAGCTTTGTAAGGCACACATAATTCATATGCACACTCTGTGGACTAAAAAGGGAAACTGTATAAAAACGACAACCAATGTTTGAATGGCCCACATCCCAACTCATAGAAGTTCATCTAGTGATAGATCAAAAAGGGTGGTTCATTTTAGAGTATAGAATCTATTATAGCCCATCCTCTCTAGAGCTTAAGGATATTACCCAAGTGAACCCAGAAATCTATTTAGAGTCAAACTCTCCTCCATTGGAATCAAGCTTCGATGTTGTGACCAAACAAGCATATACTTTGATTAAAACAGACGTAGATATAGACAAGAGTCTAAAATCTATGATGCCTTGGATCCTAAAACCACAAATTCTCA
Source organism: Adiantum capillus-veneris (assembly GCF_014529385.1). Classification (NCBI taxonomy): domain Eukaryota; kingdom Viridiplantae; phylum Streptophyta; class Polypodiopsida; order Polypodiales; family Pteridaceae; genus Adiantum; species Adiantum capillus-veneris. Next base: position 127,385,615 of record NC_140948.1, on the reverse strand, counting down.
TATCATAGGAGACCCATGGGATAGACAATATCAAGGCAAAGATAATGATATCTATAGCTTGACTTGGGGAATATTTTTTCATGTTTCACGGAGATAATAGGAAAATATGCAGAAGGTTTACAGATACCAAACATCAACAATGCTACCCAAAGTGTGCCTTCATAATCCCAAAAGGTGAGACTAAACCAAAGCCAAACCCTTTTGAGATCTCACAATGGAGCAGTCTAGAGTGATCACTCTAGGAAGGGGGGAGCTACAAATCCATCAAGCTCAGCTCTAGTACCAAAAAATGCTACACTACTTAGAAGCCCAAGAACTTCTCGCCATTAGACCCCTTCAAAGAAAAAACCATTGAAAGATCATATGGTTGTTGGAAGTTCCTAGTTGACACAAATTCCATCGAAAACTGTAGACAAATTCTTGTATGAAGGTCATCAAGGACAAAAGTTTAAGTTAATCTTCACGAGTCAAAGTCAAAAGCCGACAAATCCCATAGTGTTCAAGAAATTTTATGTGAGCAAGCTCACATATGCATATCAAGATGCAGACAATAATGAATACCAACAGGTTCATGACCTTGTACAAGTCCCTACGGATGTTATACTTGAAGTCAAAGACTATTTAAAGATGGTGCAAAGCCTCAAGTTACCAGAACAAGTGACCAATATGTCAAAATCAACGGGAAAATCTCAGAAGGCTACACAAAGGTCACCATGAAAATCTCCTCCAAAGAGACAGATTCTACCAGAAAGTACAGTGGATCTTCTAAGATCAAAAGTTACTCAAATGCAGGCAGACGATGTTCAACAATTGCAAGAAAAAGGTGTAGTATCACAGTCATATGAGTCAACATCAAATGAAGCAAATGGTCAAAGCAAAGAATATGTAGAAAAAGCTCAACCCAAGGATACTGCCACCACAAAAGCACTCAATACATAAAAAGATCCTGAGAAGATCAAGTGCAACATCACGAGCGAAAATGAAGAAAAGCTATCGAGCGAAGTAAAGCTAAATTTTTAGTTAGACAAGAACCTCATGTCCTTTCGCACTTGGAAAAAATGTGGCCGGCCACAACTAGAAGATGATCCTGAATTGATTGACATATCTAGAAACAAACAAGCAGAATGTTGGGGCATCATCTCTAGTGCCATTCAAATAAGCCCACAGATCATCATAGCTCAATTTCATGTCGTAACAGCAAAAGATGTACCAGATAACATCATATTGGGAATGCCATTGGCCCAAAAGGTCCTACAGATATAGAGTTCAAATAAGATGTAGTTGTCAAAGAAAACAAAGAATAAATACCAACACTGGTCACCCACGGACGACAGCACAAACTCCTCAAACTTAGTTAAAATGAATATTGATCTCAAAGCAGATCTTATTGAATATGATTCATCTCCATCGAGCAGAACTTCAGAAGAGCTTAAAGCAAATCAAGCAATAGCAAGTGTAGATCAAACAGAGCAAAGGGAAACCATGATAGCTATTGAGCAAAGAATGCCACCAAAGCCATAAGTTAAGAAGAACGGGGTTGCAAACAACCAAAGAAGCTATATAAAGTCCATAGATCCATACATTTCCAGTCAAATCAATCAATGTAAGTCAGAGTGGAACACAAAGTCTCAAGTCACCTTCCATAAAGACACAGCTAGATCACAATGAAACCACAACAAAAGCAGGACATAGTTCTTCAAGAGAACCTCCAATGGGAATAGCTATAGTTCTTAGCAATACAAATGGAGCGATTGTGAGATGCAATGCTCAATTGGATAAAGCGATACACTGTAATATGATTGCAGAGAACATCCAAAGGATCCTCCAGATCACTCCATGCAAACATGATAGAAAAACAATGCTAGGTATGCATACAAGTTAGGAAGACATGGTTGTTATTCTTAGCATCCAAAAGCATGAAGAGCAGGTAAAGTTTCAAATAAATCCTTCAAAATAAATTCTTGTAGATGTCATCCTTGGACATCAGTGGGTTAGACAAACACAAGGCCTACAAAGAAGATACAATGTTGATACTCTCTTTCCCAAGTGTTAGCAAGCAAAAAATACACATACCATTAATGTTAGATTCAGAGTTGCAAAAGTCACAAGAATCAAAGACAAATCTTGCATACAAAGGTAAAGCTAAAATGGACCTTCCACCAATTAACACAGAAGGTGTGACAACATATGCCTCTACATCAAAGAACCCTCATGGATTAGCTTCTTCAAGCAAGTCATGCTTTCAAAACTTCAAGTCAATTATTGACCCAGCTGAAACCTCTAGGAAGACACCTAGAAAAACAAAGATATTTCAGCCAAAGTACTCAAGAAAGTAAAAGATAGCCAAGCAAGTGTTTTTTTCAAGCAGTTTAGTCTAGCTCAATGATCCAATTTGGATTAAATACTAGAAATCAACACAGAAAGACAAACACATGGGATGGATAGCATCACAATGGACATTAAAAGAACAACAGTACTATAGATATAATAGAAATATATGGATACCAAAACTACAGTAAGAGCATATGAAGTAACATCAAGACCCTCCCAAGAAAGAAGGCCCACTAGGTATCAATCTCAACAATATTCCAGGATACCTAAGAATCAAATATACAAAAGGACAATATCAAATACTGCTACAGTCGACAACTCTCAAGGGATACAGAACAGAGATGGATCTCAAAGAATTTTCCCCTTAGACAAGGATTCTACATAGGTTATACAAAGATTTGGCTACCAATCAACCACAAGCCAAATGCAACTACACCAGACCTACATGAAGATCTCAAGAGCTCAACAAGACCTAGAGCTAAGAAAAGTTAATAAAGGAGTTACAAAGGTCCTCAAGAGATTTGAATTCCTAAGTCTTCAATGAACCGAGTCAAAATCCACATGCCGACATCCAATAGAGTCCTACAACAACCTCAAAGACTCCTTACAACATGCCCAATTGGAGAATCACACAAACAATGGAGTTTTCACAGTCAAAGAAGGAAAACCCAACCATCAAAGCTTTTGATTCAAAGATGATAAAACAGGTATGGCAAAAGAAACCTTCAATGCCAACTTGGTCATTGACTAGTCCTCTTTTGGAGAATTCAAAATTACTTTTACCTGAAGAAATGTTTGTAGTGAGCACAAGAGTGTAAAAATTCAAGTTGCTAGGGTGCAAAAAAACACTCTTCGGCATAGTCAGAGTCAGGTTGATGAGCCATAAAATGAGCAAATCATTAGTCCCAAAGCTTCAAGTCATAGTAAAATTTGTGCTAAGAGTCCTAGTTATTAGGATTTTGAAGAGTTCAACATATCTAAGTCATGTCGCTCATGCTTGATGAGATGAGCATAATAGTCAACGTCTATTAACTTACAATTGGTGGAGTGTCGTAGAGTCCAATACTCATGCATAGTGCATTGTAAAATGAGAGCACATATCCTTGACAACGAAAACCATTCTTAAAGGGGTGTCAGCTTGCAAAGCCATTTCATGTGCTTTTATATCTTCTCCATCTTTTTGAAGAACCCTTCAAAATCTTTCTTGCACAACATATTGTTTCCCATGCATTTCTATGCATGCAAGTAGGATGTCCCACCATTGTAAGGTATAAAAGACAAGTTTGTAAAGTTTTTATTAAGTTTTTGGATAAGAAATACTCAAGCATGAACTTACGGCGCTCACTTCTCTCCTTCTCCTACTACTGTTTCCCTTGTCGATTGTTGCATTGCAGTGTCGTATGTTGCATTGCAGACATAGGTAAGAGCTCTACACATTGACATAAACATATCATGATAAATTGTAGCTTTGATGTTGCCAATATGGGCCTAATTTCATCATAAGTAGGAAATCACAAAATAAGTGTAGGCAAGGTATTGGGGCATCATTGCTAACCATTTACATGCATTCGGGGTCAGAAACGACTAGGTCAAGATCTCACTGGGTGTTGTTAATAATCGCATTTTTTGCACTTCATTGAAAGTGAGATTTGAGATCATAAGCATGTATTCTTAGGTCTTATATACTTGTCCTAGAAGTTTCATAGCATTCGGATGTCATTTGGTGCTGTAACGTTCATGGTTTGCTTGCCGATTAGCAACTAGCTTTTGATGACTTAGGTCATTTGAGTGTAACTTGTGTTAGATGCAAGCTATCTGTTGTTTTCCATGATATTGACACCCTCTTATAGCCTCCATGAACTACTCAAGTCAGCTTTGTCCCATGGATTGACAATTATGTTCATGGTTCTCGCTATATCTGCAATAAGATAAGAGTGACGTTAGCAAACCCACCCACACAGTGCCAAGTATCTTTATTCAACCAAAGATGGCCATAATTTGAGTTTTTACAGAGTACATGCCCCACCCAAGCATAAAACAAAATAAGGTGTAGTAAACATTAGGTAGTTAAAATCCGGCAGTTGACCATTAGAAAAGTACCTTTTGGGCACTTAATGTGCGCCTCCCCTTTTTTTCAATAGTTTCTAAGTTAGTCCATAACTATGTTTAAGTTTGCCAGCAGCAAGGGTTTATCCCTCCAATCCTCGTTTTGAGTTTGCCAGCAGTAAGAGTTTAACCCTCCAATCCTCATTCACCTACTCATGCCAAATGACTTTTATGCCCAAAGTCAAAACAAATCAAAAAAAGTATATCGACAACTTTGTTTTTTAACTGCGTCATCTAAAAAGACCAAAGAAAGCATGTAAGTAAATAGACTATCATGGCTGCTAAATCTCAAGTCACACCATCTCTCTTAATGTAGTCTAGAAAATTTCCTGCAAACCATATAAAACCATAATGTCTGTTGCAAAAAAACCAATAAAAAAATACTTTTATAGAATGGGGACCTGAGAAGCACCATCTTTTTCTACAAGCTCCATGGTTAAATAGTAGGCAAGCCTCCAGGAAAAGCCCTCAAATCTCTCTTTACTCCAAACAAACACCACGCAAAAGACTAAGTGAGGGGCTCAAGGCCATCCTAACTTTATATAGCACTCCATCAGTGGAAGGAGTGATAATGCAGCCCTGCATATTTTCTTTTTTCTCAATTTCCAAAGCATCTGGCTACAACAAATGGTAGCTACCATGGCCCCATAGAGGATTGAGTCGAAGAGAAGAGTGAAAGAACATCATCATGCAACGTGCAAGTGCACAGAGCTCATGTGGCAGTAAGGTCTTGAGGTAGATACTGGAAGCGACAAGTGTGAACTTCCTACTCGATATGCACACAGCCGTTTAACTCGATATCCAGAAATGCTCGCCAGTTACCCTTATTTTGGGGTAGTGTCCCATGATTCATGCGCCTTTGAGACGCTAAAAATTTATCAAAATGATGCTTGAGGGGCCAGTAGTCCCAAGGGGGGGGGGGGGGGGGGGGATGTTTTGAGGGGTTGTGGGGTTTTGTGTGTGTGTGTGTGTGTGTGTGTGTGTGTGTGTGTGTGTGTGTGTGTGTGTGTGTGTGTGTGTGTGTGTGTGTGTGTGTGTGTGTGTGTGTGTGTGTGTGTGTGTGTGTGTGTGTGTGTGTGTGTGTGTGTGTGTGTGTGTGTTTGTGTATGCGAGTGCACGCATGCATGTGTATGTTTGATCAAACCATATCACTAGGATCCAAGGTCGAATGATCTTTGTCAGTAGTCGATAGAGACCCATTGCACAAGGAGGATCACCTGTAGTGGGTACGTTGAGAATTATCTAGTCTAGGCACATGATCATGCGAGAAGGGAGAGAGACATTGCTCCTCTCTGTATGCATGTTGGCGATCACAATGAGACCACGAGACATGTGAATGTTTGATTTAGCAAAGTGGGTGAATATGGGTTATGTGAGGTATATAGTATCTGCATGTTCATACCATAAATGTGGTCTACTTCACCTACTTCCCTTAATGTAACTGAACTTTTGGGTCATTGAACTACCTTTTACATACAATTTATTAACCTCTTACCAACCATAGGAGCTGGAGCATTAGGAGTTTTAACAATGATTCCATAAAGTTCGGGAATAGAAACAATGGACTATGGAGCGCATGTGTGCGGCATCCACACTTGAGAAGTACATTTAAGTGCAACTGTGTGTGTGTGTGTGTGTGTGTGTGTGTGTGTGAAATGAAAAATCAAACAATAGTTTGATTATGCAAACTACTGAACCATACAATGGAGTAGACCAAAATTGACAAATGGACAAGTTCAATGGCAAATGGACAAGGACAATGATAATATGTAGAAAGATATGTACATGTATATAACCGCATGTAACCTATTTGTTTCAATTGTTTACATTAGCGTGAAATACTAATAAATGAAAAATTGCTTGCTGTAAAGCATCTTGTCTCTAGGTAATATTATTGGTGTAATCGACTTCAAAGATATCCAATCCCTAGAGGTAACCTCCACCAATCCTATGAGGAGAGGGATCTAGCTGTTACTTGCATCCATACAAAAGCATTTAGTTAGAACTTGCTATGCTTGTGCCTATTACATGTGTCAAAACTAGGTCCAATTGTTATCCATGTCACGCCTGTAGAATTAGTTTATAGCTTACCCTATGGAAATCAAATGTATCAAATAAATCCAAGTAGTACCCCCCCTTTTTTTCAAACGGACAGCATCTTGTTTGTATTACGGAGAAAATATCAAAAAATTGCAATAATTGCCATCTCTTTGGAGACCCTCATAGGAGGATTAAGGCTTTTAAACAAAATTGAGAACTTTAAATAGACATGCATACATAAGAAGTCTGCATTATTTTTTTGAAAACATATTTAACTTCATTCACCATGCAAGATATTTGAGAGAAATGACCCGATCACCATGTAATAAATCTAAGTACTATTTGTGTATCTTTTTATTTAAAAGCCATTGATTAGTTTGCAGTTTACCCTAAGGACTATCATATGTCGCATGTAACACCAAAGCCAAAAATTAGGCTTCTTTTTATTTTAAAAAATGGGCAGCATCTTGTTTGTATTTCGAAGAATTTGTCCAGAAAAAACAGTAATTGCCATCTCTTTGGAGACCCTCACAGGAGGATCAAGGCGTTTAATCAATCTAGATAACTTTAAGTAATCATGCCATCATAGGAAAATAACATTAACATTTAGTTTATCCAATGCCCTTCGCTATACCAAAAAGTTTGAGCACAATTTCTAAATCAAAATCAACTATCAAGTAAGACTTCTCAATATAATTTAAGTGTGTTTCTTTTGTTCCGAAAGACATTGTTTTTATAATAAAAAATCAAATCTAACAAAATCTAGATATAATTTTGCATCAATTAATCCAAAAAACCTTATGAACACAACCACCCTTGCGGTCCTCAATAGGAGGATTATACAATTCATAATTAGCATCAAGTTGGCAAAGGCTTTTGTGTACATCTCAATCTTTAAAGAAAATTTATTTATGTAGTCAAGAAGGTATCCACCAACTGATTCACACTTAATGTACTTTGATATTACCAATTAACCATCAGTAGTCTACACAGTCATTCCAGCAATACATATATGCTATGATTCACGAGACCCTTTAACACTAGAATGGTAACAGGACACTTTTACGTCCTTGGACACTTTTGTGTCCTGTTAAGTAACCATTTTTCTTGAATTATTTAAAGAGTATGAAAATGAATTTTTAGGTGCTATATATCCACAAAGTTGCCTTATGAGCTGAAAAAACTTAGCATTTTTTTTTGAGTATTGATCTCACCATTAACCTTACTCTTGCACAACATTTTTGAACCTAAATTGTGTGAAAAGAAAGGTCCTGTTTTTGGCTTTTTTTCAATTTTTGGCAGCTATACCACTCTAAACGTCATGTTTGTGAGGTTTAGATGGCTAGAGGTTAGGCCTTCATAGTTCTCAACATGTTTTGATGCTTGTAGGGAGAGCTAAGTGTTAAAATTGAAAGTTATGACCAATTTATAAGAATTGCATAATCCTATTTTTTGGCCAAATTTAGCACTTTTATGATTTTTTGGTGGCTTTCTTGATATCCAAATTCAATTTTGATTGTGTAAGTGTAATGTATAACATAAAGCTAATATTCCTTGAGTTTTGGGGGACCTAATATGCTATATAGCATAGTATATGATGATGGTGGAGTTTTTTTATTGTTGAAGAATACGATACATTTTAGAGTAGCAAGTATAACTTTCTCAATATTGCTAGTTTCTTAGGCCAATTGTGTGTATTTTGTAGGTAGTAACCATATCTAATCATAGACTACAAACTTGGCTAGATATTGAGTATATTCTATGGGTTTCTAGAGGTCATAATGCTAAACCCAGTTTTTTCATGTTTGCTGTATTTAGCACTTTATCATTGCCCCCAAGGTTCCAATTGTAAGAGATCCATTATCCTTTTGACATGCTCCATGGCTCCTTTTGAATCCAGAGGCCCAACTGGAACTAAGAAAACATGTATATAGTATCTGTATTGAGCGTGACTATAGAAACTTTGATGATAGGTCCGTAGAATGGCAAAAATGCAACTTTTTTGTACCTATTTCTTTTGCCCAAAAAAAAATTAGTGAGGTAAAAGCAACCATATTTTTTGGTCACCAAACCATTGAAGTTAATAGGGCATTTTATCTCATGTCCTACAAAAATCTCCACTCTTATTTATATGCAATCAATTGTAAGAAATTGCTGTTTTGGGCAAAATGCACTGGTCCATCAACTTTGGAGGCTTGTAGTGACCAAGGGATGAGAAAAATTACAAGTTTCTCATTTTTCCCATATGTAGTAGTTATTGAACTATAAGCTCATGAAAGGATTTTTCAACATGAGTTTTTTCCCAAAACCCTGAAAGGACACTTTTATGTCCTGTTAGGTTACCATTCTAGTGTTAAAGCTTTTTGCATATAACAGTAGTTCATGTTAAGGATGATTTTGAGTCCATGCCAAGTACCTTTCATAAATAAGGAACCCTTCCTATTTGAGGAAAACCAATCCATTCCAAGATCATTGTTGTTATGTGAATGCAAACGATTGGCATCTATTAGCAAAACCATTGTGACATTCTCCAACCAGAGTATAGTTCCAAAAAAATATTCAATCGTGGTCAAAGGCGAATAGGCATTCCTTCTATATTTTGAATAATCCTGTAAATCCCAGATAAATTAATTTTTGGCATCCAAAATGGATACTTAATTCAATGATTGTATTATATTCAAGCTACCTTCCAAACATTAAGACTCAAAATTCACAGTTTTGTTTGATCCATTGCCAAGTAAAGGATAACCACACCCATTCTAAGTAGATGCAAAGCACCTACATGGTGATTCTTCATTTGTAAGTATAAGGGATGATCCCGTGTCACTTGGTTGTATGCTGCTACGTTGAGAGCCCTTTCTAGGCCACAAGATATAGACTATATCAATGGGAATAGCGACACAATGGGCTACCAATTATCATGAATCATTTACACTATGTATTATACCTCTATAAGAATACAATTAACCATGCATTTTTGGTGATGAATTGAGAGCAGAAAGGTGAGATGCTTCATGCATGTGCCTTTGTGTGTGTGTGTGTGTGTGTGTGTGTGTGTGTGTGTGTGTGTGTGTGTGTGTGTGTGTGTGTGTGTGTGTGTGTGTGTGTGTGTGTGTGTGTGTGTGTGTGTGTGTGTTTTCAGGCTTCAGCCATGGTAGAGACAAAGTTAATGTGTTAGCATCACAAAATTATTTGTGATGCTCTAGTTTTGTCTCTCTGTGGAGCTTCAAACGATCATTTGCATTGGACATTTGATCCATTGTAGGTAAAGTTCAAGGATTTCATGATTGAACTTGTCGAGTAGTGTTGGTTGAAATTGTGCAGTTTATTCCCAGTTTCATTTGACCCAGCTCTGCGCACTAATGGAGTAATGCATAACACAATAAAGCAATTATTAGGCCAGGTCACTAGAAGCTTTGAGAGTATAGTTCATCCAAAAATCAAGGTCAAACCTAATCAAAGATTGATTGCAACTTGTGGCAAATCTACATTCAAAATTGAAGAGCAAGGATAAGGTCGAAGGCATTTTAAAACGTCCTAGGACAAAAGATGACTTCAGGTGTTGAGCCCTTAGCTGTACACTTGGATGATACTACATGTACTCATGTCCTACACTTACTTGAGGAACATTCTATCTTTCACTTGCAAGCACCCCAATTAGGTGAAGGACATTTTTCAAATGTGAAACAAGTTTCAATGGCCCATCCTCTCTTCAAAGATCTTGTCTATGAGGCAAAGATTTACAAGGACGAGATAGGAAGCAAGCCGACATTACAATTGTGCTAGAGGAAGTAGCTGCTACTATAGTTCAGCATTGTGGCATGATATTTCCATGTGCTCTTGTTCATTATAGCAAAAGGCTGATGTTGATATTCAAGATTTGGAATGGAGGTCACCTTGAGCAGTGGATTCAGGCATGTCATTATCATGATGGAAGCAAGACTGCAATCGAAGAGTTTCAACACACATCCAGAACTGTACAACAGTTCATAGACAATATTTGTTGATTTGCAATGCTCTTCTACAAATGATGAAATTCATGCATAGTCACGACTTCATTCACAATGATCTACACACTAGAAATATTCTACTATATTTTGGCGAGGAAGGATTGTATGCCGAAATCACAGACTTGGGAAAAAGTACACCATCAAACACTTTGGCAACATTTCCCAAGCTGCCAAATCTCACCCCTCAAACTAGAGCTCAATTCAAGCGAGATTATCCATGGACTGCCCTTAAAAATACCAGCACCAATCCTCCTCCTGTCACCAAAGCATCTGATATATATATTCTCTCATATATTCTTAGATGCTTGGTTGCATGTATTCCAGAGCCCTCGGAGGTTCTCAAGCCCAGATTTTTGCAAAATGTAAACAAACATCTTGCCAATGGAAATTTTTCCAAACCCTTAGATAGGCCTAGAATGTGGGATCTAAGCCTTTGTTTGAATGGAGCCCATAATGTTGGCTATCATGTTGTAACCAAATTTATCTTGAGGCCTATTGATGATAATATCGGTAACAATATTTTTTGTCATTAATGGTGTGCAATGTGTGGTGATCTTTCAAACTAGATCTTTAATCGTATTTTCATTCACATCTTTAAAGTTCTTCAAGTTAAGGTTTGAAAGTATTTCAAGTTGGGTCGCTGAAATTCTCTAAACTATCTCTCTTTTCTAAGTGCTAAGATTTGTCTCATAAGAGTTTATTGTTTTTCATTTTAGGTATGGAAGATATTCCTCCCGACCAGAATGCACAGCAGCTTAATGATCCTTTGCTTAATCATGCATTGGCACAACAAATTTACAAAGAGGAAGAGATTCATGTGGCTCAAGGAGATCTTAGCGCTTTGATTGTGTCCCAAAACTTCAAGGGGAGACACTGAATTACAGGCAATGCAGACAGCTATCCCCAAATCACTTTGTACGCAATACATTATTTTGAGTTAGTGGAAATGCTTCCTTGAAAGTTTCAAATTTGCATCACACTTTCCTCGCAAGAAATATACTTTCAAGATTTATCCAAGTGTACAGATTGCCACCAAATAATAATCAAGTGGCAATTCACTTTGTTCAACAATGTTATTGTTATTATGTATTGTGGCTCAAAGTAGATTGGAACAATTGTGCGACTATAGGAGGCGTTGGCAAAGGACGCCCAACCAAGAAGATTCATGCACGGGAAGCCAATCAAGAATATCCTCCTTGCAAGAGAGGTTACACATATTTCCCTGAAGAAACCACAGTCATTGAGTAGCTCGCAACCCAAGGCGTGGATTTCGCAAGTCAAGGAGAGACCCCAACCATGCTGCACGCTCGTATAGCAATACTAGAAAGAAAGTTGGCATGGTACGAGGCAAGATATGGGCCTGTTATCAAAGAAGAGATAGGCAATGCGGGTCCAAGTGATTCATTCGAGAATTCAAAATTTCATGTATCTGATCTTTTAGGGGATCCAACCCATGATTTAAATTAAATCTCCCAAACAATACTAAGCTCTTTTTGTATCTTAAATCTCAATTTGTAACTAATGCCTCTTTTTGATATGTAAATATATATTTGTTGGAACAAATTAACCTGTCGAATGTTGTTGCAATTGTGTAAGTTTTTTTCTCTCTCCCTCCCTCTTTCTGACAATGATAGAAAGAAGATGGAGAGAAAGAAAGACAATGAGAGAGGAAGAGGAAGAGAGAGAGAGAGAGAGAGAGAGAGAGAGAGATAGATAGATAGTTCTATTGTCATCCTCACAGGTCAAATATGACTTATGGGACCAAATGAACATGTCACGTGGTGTGAGTGGAGGTCGTAAGTGACTCTCGATGCTCAAAAATGGCTAAAATGAGCATCGCAATAGAGAGTCCACATAGTGATTGGAAGAGGAAGGTATATAGGGAAAGCTCATGGCTGAGTATATGGGAAAAACAGGACCTAATGTGGTCAAAATCTAAGCACTCAAGTAGTGTGTGGTACTCACTCTCTAGCATTTGACGAGGGTATAAGGTGCAAAGTCGATGAGACTCCACTCCAGTGCCCCAATGTCTTGTCTTGCAACGTAGAGAATGGGAGCTAAGACAAATGGAGGCAATGGTGTGGATCGCACTCAACGGGATGGGCTCAAGGATGTAGGGATGGGTTCGATTACCCCGTTCGGAGAAGAAGAGAGATTTGTAGTTTGGAACAATGTGTATAATGTATTGGCTGAAGCGAGAACCTCCGGATTTCTCCCAAGCCATGATACATTGGCGTTGTAAGAAGGCCTCATTAACTTGAAGTCAATTGATGCATCCTTGACCAAGTGACATGCATCCCATCTTCCAACCCATTTCTCGATGTCAAGCATCCACCCCGAACTTAGTATTTTTCTCTTGCATGTCTTTTGGACCTTTTGACTTGCTTCATTTGCGATTCTAATAAGTCGATACAAAGGGCTATGTTGTGTCTTAAGCATGTACTCCACAACCCTTTGCATGCTCGAGACCTCAATGGGAAGCGATTTGGACTCAAGAAGTAGGAGCATGTAGGGTGTTTGTGTCTTGACTTGGAGAAAGTTGGTGAGGAAACACTTTTGGACATTCTCAAACTCTTTCCAAGTAGACTTCCCGATGCTACCACCCCACATCTTCACTCCATAAAGAAGCACTGGTGTCACCAATGTGTCAAAGAGGTGCTTTTTGAGAGCCCAACACTTGATCTCTCCAGCATTGCACGTGTTCTCAAATGCATAATAAACCCTCTTTCCGGCTTCCAAGCAACACATTGTGCAATCCTTCCATTTATGATTGGATGAAACATCAAGGCCAAGGTACTTGAGGCTATCTACCACTTCAAGCTGCTATGCAATGCATGGATTTTTGTTATTGAGGGTCTTTACAAGCATAACCTTGGTTTTGGATCCATTCACGATCAGCCCGCTATGTAGGCAAAAGCGTTCCAAGACACTTAGAGAGAGAGAGAGAGATTATGAAGCTAAACTCCACACAACTTTTGCATTACAAAATTAATTGAGAATATAGTACAAACTTTGAAGCTCATCCGTCCCCTCAATCTTAGGCACAATGTCATCAATTTCTTCGACATCTGAACATTCCGGATCAATATCTTTTGGGTTCCATTCCATTTCATCATCGGAGTTGAGCTCATTTGCAATTGCTTCATGTGTTTGAAAGCGCCCAAAGCTTTCTTCTGTGGCACATGTGGCTAACTTTGCTGGCTTATGCATAAGTTGCATGTTACAAAAACATACACCAAGTCCGCAGCTCGTTTAGGACTTAATCGATTTCATTTTTTATTATGCACAAAGGCAAACAAAAACCAATTTCTTTCACATCTACCACTTGAGGCAGCAACAGACAATACTCTCACAACCACATGTTTAAGTTCCACTTTTTCTCCACCAAACTGGTGCGCTCATCGTCTTGATAGCATCTACATGCCAAGAATCCTCAAACATTCCTTCTTTGCTAGTACATGCCATATTTTGTGTGTATGCTACCTATCCATCCACATTGCCTAATAGTTGGACACACTTTCTTGAAATCACTAATCACTTCATTGTTTGAAGATTGCTCATGCATCTAGAACTTGGGATCCAAGACAAACCCTCCTCCATGTAAAGGAGTATGCAGCTACTCCCATCGTCTTTTGACAAACGACATCATCATGGATTTCTCGTTTCCTACATAAGATGTACAATCTTTTAACTTGTGAGAGGCTTCATGCATGTACTAGTAAACCTATCCAAAGATAGAGGCTTCTTTGTCCACTACTCGTATCAGATGAGTGAAGGGTTTTGTGACAATAACAATTTTGTTTACATTTCTCCCAAAAATAGGAGAGTTTACAAGCTGATAGCATTTGGAAGCAGCAAGTTCATATTTGGGATATTTATCAATCCAAATGTCCCATATTTTATCTGCCACTATTTCAACAAGGACTACTTTAACCTGTTGCAATGTAGAGAGAGCATAATACGTTGTCGCAAAATGGGTCACACAAAAAATTTGTAATTTTTTTGTTGCAATGTAGAGAGAGCATAATACGTTGTCACAAAATGGGTCACACAAAAAATTTGTAATTTTTTTGTTGGGGACTTTGTTCTAAATAGAGCATAAGAAAATGAATGCTCTCTTATTAACTTCACCAAATGGTTTGCATCTAGAAGAGTTTTCTTAATAGAAGAAATTTTTCCACAGTCCTTTAAGAGCAGATTCAAAGTGTGAGCAGCACATGGAACCCATGTAATCTATACTTTGCTTCAATTATTTTCCAACTGCTTTGTAGCTAGATGTATTATTTGTGACAACGGCTGTCACATTTTTAGGTCCCCTGCTCTTCTGATTGAACGCTCATATATACCAGCAAGATATCCACTAGTTTTCTCTTTCAGGGATATATCGATCGCTTCAAGAAAGATAGAACCTCTTCGACAAATCAACATCGCATTAATCAATGGTTTTTTCTTAAAAAAATTCCAACCATCTAGAGTGATTGTGCATCCATACTGTGGCACATAATCAAGATTTGTGCGCTTTAAAATATTCTTTGATGTAGTTTTTACTTTATCTAAATAGTTTGTATGCATCTTATTATGATCAGGTACCACAAAACCCTTCTTCGTTGTGCTCATTAAAGCATCTTTGAAGATAGGATTTTGAATGACATTAAAAGGAATTCCACATGCAACAAATGCTTGCATCCACTTAACTGGAGTTCAAGTAACCATTGTTTATCAAATTCATAATGCAAAGTAGGACCACTTGGTGCAGGTTCTCCTTCAGTCCATGCTTCACTTTGGCTTATGTTAGTAGATCTTGCGATAGGATTAGAGCTACAAGCCCCAACAAAGGATGAATGACACCCTCCTTGACCTTTAGTAGGGGTTGAGGGAGGGTTTTGATCATTCTCGAGTGTCATCTCCATGTCCCCAGCCATAGATGGAGCCATCATTTTGGGACCTTCCTTTTTTTTGCCTCAAGATGTACTCTCTTTGCCTAAGCGCCCACTCCAGAAATTTTTCTTCAATACCTCTGGGGGGGTTTTGCAAGTTGTCACCTTTCCGGAATTTAGAATACATATTCTTTTATCCTGTTAGCATTAATTTTTGCTAAAATTATGGCCGCAAGTTTTACACCTCGACTTTGATGTAGTCTTTCCATTGACCAATTTATCTACGTAGTTCCACTCATATCCTTTCACCATCTTCTTAAGTTATGCAAACTCAAACAGGACCAATTACTAAATACACATCTAAAATCGAACTCTAATACCATTTACATTACTTTATTCGTCAATGTTTCAAAAAAAACATAAATTTTCAACCTCTTTAAATTATAAATACCAAAAATAAAAGTTTTTTCAAGTGTGCGTTTTCATTCTATACCTAAATCATGGCAAATAAATTGCCTAATCTATCTCAATAACTTCCAAACATGAGTAAACTCTACATAAAGCAAGATATCTTTACAAAACCTACCTAAATTACCTCCAAGTGTGAGTGTAACTCTACACATGGCAAGCAATCAAAATTCACTACTTATCTAAATCTCTTCTAGTGTGAGAATACCTCTGTACAAAGCAAGAGATTATTATTTAAGCTACCTAAATTGTTTGTAGTGTGAGTATTACTCTACACATGACAGACAATCATTAGATAAATCTAACCTAAGTTAGTTCCAAGTGTGACAAGTAACTCCTAACTTTAACTATCTAACTTAAATTACTTCTAAGTGTGAACATAGTTCAACACAAAGCAAATAACTGCTAACTTTAACTATCTTAAATCACTTCCAAGTGTGAGTTTCCTCTACACAAGGCAAGTAATCACTAACTACTTTACTTAATTTACCTCCCAGTGTAAGATATACTTCAAAAATCAAAACTCCAAAGCCTAAAAAAACTAATTTAACTAATTAACTTTTTATCCTAAGCTATAAATTTTTACTAAAACAATTAAACAACTAAATTTAAAATGGTTTTTTAATCTTTTTATTGAGGTTGTAAAGCTCACCTATAGATGAGAAAAGGGGGAACAAAGATCAATAGAATGAGAGAAACAGTCCGTTTTCACGATATAAAGAGGCCTATATTTTGATTAAAATAAATATTTTGATCGAAATATTATTACGATCAAAATTCTAAGAAATTATACGATACAGTGTTTTTGTTGATGTGGCATCATAATGTACGATCCAATAAAGATAAGTGTCGTATAATACACCCATTTAAAGCATAATATACGTAAATTGTATAATGTAAATGCAACTTAGTGTGTGTGTGTGTGTGTGTGTGTGTGTGTGTGTGTAGAGTACGGTACCTTGTGTACATCTGTGCGCAGCTACAGAGATTCCCAAGGAATTGTGAGTAGCAGGATACGAAGGTGTTCGCAGAGATTGAACATGCCTACATGTATGCAGCTTGCAAGAGAGAGAAAGAGAGAGAGTATGGACACTGGGAAGATTGCCTTAGTGTGTGAGCAAGGGGTGTGTTGGATATGAGAAGTTGCAGTACGAAAAAGGATGGCCGAACGTTATGGGCAAGGAACCACCCTGGCAAGCCGCCAATGATTGGCACGTATCTATGCGCAAGATGAGGGAGAAAAAGAGTGAGATAAAGAGAATGAGCCAAAGGTTTGGTAGGTGTCAGATGCCAGCACGGTTGTTTACATATTCAGGATAGGTAAGTGTTAAATTTAGTGAAGAGGCTTTAAATACCCTTCATGTATTGCCCGAGTAGGGAGGAGTCCCAAGGGGAGTGCTACAAATGAAGATTCACGGGAGAATGAGAAGAGAAGAGTATCAAAAAACTATAATACATTGTGTTTTATTCAATAGGAGACACATGTAGTGTATTAATTAATCCAGTCCCTAATTATATGGCATGTGAGCATTTAGAATAGGCTTGTATGACCTAGACCCAACAGGTCAATAAAGATTATTTAGTATTCTGAAAAGGATGTTTTAATCCAATGTACTCCAAATCAAATAGATGATCCCATGTGAGCTAATAAAAACTCGCAGTATGTGAGAGGTTATATTATAAGCGTGCATCCTTTGTTCTTATCCTCAGCGAGTTAGTTTGAGAATTTTGAGCGTTGTTCATCGCTCCCTTTAAGAATCTTGGCATGGAGCTTGGGATCGTCCCCCATGGTGAGGAAATCAAGATGTTCTCAAAAATGCTTGTTGAAAACCAGCTATCGAAGGAAGACGTGCTAATGGACGAAAGGTGCAAGGCCGTCCTCACTTCCTTTATGCGATAATCCAAGCCGTGAGTAGGGAACCTCAATGAGGGCGAAACTGGGACAAGGGGTCAAGGTGAAGTTAAAAATTGTTGATTGAGAACTCACACTGTGGAAAATACAAAGAAAAAGCTCAAAGCTTCAAGTTCAAGGTGAAGACCTTGAAAGCAGGTATGTCTTAAGGGGGTTAATCTCTGGTGTAGCATAAGTCACAGATTCTTCTATTGAATGTTGATGTGAATTATACCACTCCCCTTCTACCATTATTGTAGATGGGTTAGGCTCAACATAAGGTGTAACATGCACTAGTGCTTATTCATCTATGACTCCTTCTGAATGCATGTACTTTACGGGCACTGCATTATGTCCAGGATATGGAGGTTGTTGACCCAACACTGGTTGTGGTCTTTCCATACATCGGTGTTCTTTGTGTTGGGGCCATATTAGGAAGATATATGTACATGGGTTGTCCTTCTGGTTTCATAGGCACATATTGAACATTTCCATCGTACTTTGGTTAGCAATAGCACTCATTAGTCTCATGGTTATTCCACTTACCCTTGATAGCACACCATTTTTGTGGCTTAATTGGTTGTCCTATTGAGATATTCTGTGCCCTGGTCCTTTCATAGGTGCTTTCTACATATTATTCATCATTTTGTTCATTCTTTTGAGCATGTCTTCTATGGTTGTAAGTGGTGTTGCAACATCCATTCCCACTTGTGTTGTTTTTGTGGATGCTATTTTCTCACTCTGAGTATCCTTAGGGACATCTTCTTCATTGAAAATATCACAATTGTCTCCCAAGTCAATAGCATCTGATACGCACTCTTCTAGGGTCATATGCTTCTTGCTATACAGTATAGCATGAAATTCTTTGTTTAGCAATCCTTCTAGAAACAATGACACTAACCTTTCTTCTACTGGTGTTTCTAATTTTGGGCATCTTGCAATGTATTGCTTCATCCTAGTTGCACAATCCCTAACAGACTCACCTTGTTTCTGTTTGAAGCTATAGATTAGAGCTAACGTATTATGTTTGATCCCAGTTTTGTAACATGCAACTACAAATCCCTGAGCTAATGTATTTAAATCCATGATGACCTTGCTGGAATGTTTTGGAACCATGTCAAGGCTTTTCTTGAACCTTCTTTATGGTGCAGGTCCCTGATATCTCCTGCTACCCACTTGAGGAGCTACCACATTTGCAGCTGCCTCCCTCATTTTTTGAGTGATATACTCAGGTCTTCTTCCCTTGAATTCTAGGTTATAATAACAATTTTTATAATCATGACCAAATCTTTGACATACCTGACAATATGGTTTTGTTGACATTCCAAACTGGTTCATGCCAATTGTGTGCAATTTCTCCTAAATGATTTTGCTGACTGCATCTGCAATTACTACTTTGTTTCCCTGCTTCTTTTCCTTCTTTTGCTTACCCTTTTCTTTCTTTTGCTTCTTCTTTTATTTCTTCTTCTTCTTTTGTTTCTTCTTTTCTAACCAATCTCCATCTTCAGTATCAGTTTTCTTCTTTAGTTTCATGATCTAAATCCTCATCCTCTGACTCTGACTCATTTGATTCTCAGTCTGAATCTTCACTTTGCTTCTTCTTCTTTTCCTTTAGCTCTACTTCACCACCATACCTTCTTTCAGCTCTTACAACTGCTTCAATAAAAATAATCTCCCAATTGCTCCATAGAAGGCTATTGTGCTACTTCCAATTTGTTGTTCAAATTTCTAAGCTTTTGTGCATAATCTTCAACCAACAAGGCTTTCTGCTTCATTTTCCTCAATTTCTTCAAAATGTCTTCAAGTGTTTTGTCCTTCCTCAACCTTAACAAGAATCCTTGCTTCAAATCATTATAATTATTAAAAGGCTGCCATGCCATACTGCAAGAACCAATCCATGGCTTTACCGTGTAGTGTTGCTGCAAAATGTTCTTTCTTCACCTCATCCGGATGTAATACCTCATATCCACTTGCAGACCATCTTGCTTGAAACCGACCAACATGGCTATCAGCATCTAGGGACTTTTTTCCCGTTGAACTTTGCCATGCCCACTTTGGGATTTGGTGCAGCCATTGGAGGTATCCGATGTGTTCTTGGTACTCTTACCGTAGTGGATTGAAGGTAAAGTAAGTTCCCCTGCACAAATTGCAATTGTCTTCTTGCCCTGAAAACTATCTGAGCTAGCACTTGGACGTAGATCTAGAACTTAGCCTACCATAGAGTGAACTTCATAGCCTAAATCAGTATGAGAATGATGACATAGAGCCGACATGTGTTGCTCACCATCTTTATATTTAGCAGAGTGACACATTATTGAGTGATTCACCTATAGAGAAACTACATCATACAGATCTTTCCATAGATCCATGTGCATCTACAAAGACATGACCACATTCCTTGATCATAGAGTGGGCATATACGATGTGTGAGACATTGACACATCAGCTTCTTATAGACCACATTGATGAGATAATAGTAGAGGCCACACCACATGTATCAAAGCCATTGGAGACTAGTTTGGCCTCTATAGCCCGGTGTAGTGCTACTTTAGCACGGTGCTTGACTCATAGAGCTTACCATAGGACTAGACAAGTTTATGTTCCTTTGTAAAGAGCTTCATGATAGATGTTTGTCTAGTGATGACACACTTGTGTGGATAGCAAGCCACAAAGCACATGATGGTGTATCAAAAGGATGTCTAATCTTGGCTAGGCAAGATAATAACTTTAAAAATTCTTGCATTGATATTCTCTATCTTGTGAGAAATTCCTCCTTGAACTACTATCCTTCCATGAATGCAATTGTTGTTCTATGTTTTTCTTAAAGTGAGAGAGAGTGTGGCGATTCACCTTGAGCACACCTTGAGTAACTTCACCGTTAAGAGTCTGAAATGAAAGGTTTCAAAGTTCCCTTCCTCATATGGAAATAACTAATATTTCTTCCTGAAAGCAAGCTTCTTTTCCATGCTTTAAGTGGTTATGATTCATCTTCCAAACACACACACACACACACACACACACACACACACACACACACACACACACAGTGGTACTTTAAAACTTCTAGCTTAATTTTAAGTTGTCTCACTTCAAAAAAGTCCACACATGGGACTTAGCCCATCTAAAGGGACCGATTGGGGTAGTATTTTTTCTGCCATTTTTAACAAATCCCGAGTTTGCTTAAACGCTTGGGATTCTACTGAAATCTATCGCCTAATATCTCCACCATGGGGCATAGCCCTTGTAAATAACTTGAGTACTGCATCGTTTTACTATCTCGGGCTTAACCAACCGTGAATACATTTGGGTTGCTTCTTCATTACGCCTCGCAGGCGGCCTCACCATCCCTGCTATGGATCTTCCCACTCATGGAAATCTGCACGCAACACGGCGACCGCCCTCTTTCCTCTATTTAAAAGGTGAGGGTGCATCTCTGCCCCTCACTTAGCTTTGTTTGTGCTCTATTTTTTTCTGCATAAGGAAAAGTGATTGTGTGACTGTATCTTTACTGCATCAAAGCATGGAGCTCTCAACTCACATAACATAGGTGCATCACTTTTTTACACCTACTGTATAAAAATATATTTGTTGCTACGTCAGAAGGCATGGTACATTGTGGGGATTTTTTTACATCAGCGTAAGTCACAACGGGTTATATTTCCGCAATGATTTAACCCCAATATTGGTGTTCTAATCCGTGTTGCGTTTTTTTCTGTTGATGATGCCGCATTGGGAGGTCTTTTTGATACAGCATAATGTCTACTGTTGTGGTTAAAAACCGGCTTCTGTATCATAGTGTAAGCCTTCCTTTTTGGAGGTTGGATCACTTGTTTGGTTATGTTTTTTTACCCTGGTTATTGGTACAAACACACATGCGCACTAATTTGTTTGCAGACTGCTGGCTAACTGGTGCCTCATTACATGTGGGTTATGGCTCTATGATTGGTTAAACCATGGCTGTTCGTTGATGGTAAAAGTGGTAAAGTGAGCAGAAAAGAGAGGGGCTACTTTACGTTTACATTGGATTTTGAAAGGGATTTTTATGCCGCTTTACTGAGCTTGGCAAATACTCAGCTGTCAGTATTTGAGCCTACCTTGGGGGATCACTGAGCATCAAAATGCTATGGGTGTTACTTGATATTGTCAATTTTTTACATAAGTTTTAGAGCACCATCAATAAGATGCCTTGATTGGCATTGATTATTGGATAGCTATGGGTACTTATATGGGTTGGAGGTGTTTAATGTGCACTAATTGTGATTGGGTGGTTACATACATGTGTGGTGATATTTCTTGTGTCTTACTACACACTATTTTGTTTTAGAAAAATACACACGGATCATTAAGGTGTTGTACCCGGTTGCATACTATGGCAGTTCTTGGTCTCTACATTAGTAAGGAGAGGTTTTTACATTACAGTTTTTTGCATTAACTCGGGCAGATGTTGCTCCTGTTATAGCTTTGGATACTGTTATGATACTAGCACTTTAAACATGGTATTTCTTTTCCCTTAAAAGACTTCTTGGTTCAAAGTAAGGCCTGGCTTTTAGCAACACTCCTTGTTACTTGGATTGCGTAGAGAAGTATATGGTAAATGATGTACAAATTGAATGATGAATTGGAGTCCATTCATAAAGATGGGTATCTAACCTTATAACAAGTTTTTAACAAGCTTGATACTTTATAAAGACCGTAAATGAAATTTTTCAGCTTCATTTAGTGGAGCTTTCATAACTGATAAAACTATTGAAGGGGGGTGATTTAGACACTTGGATTAGAAGGGTGATGGCCTTCTAATCAAAACGATACTTTTTAGAAACTTTGGATTCTTTTAAATAAAATGAGAGAAAAATATTTTTTGCAAAAAAAATACTATGGACCAAGCTTGTAAATTTTAAAATAAAGTTTGTAAGATGGACATGGATAACAACTGGTATAGTCCATTGATACCTGTAAAACACATACAAGGCTAACTGAATTGTTGTCTTGTTTGGATGGATGCAGGTAAGGACTCTATCTTATCTTGGAAGTTTTTTTTTACTTTGGCAAAGCTGTCCTAAACTGGATTACACACTCACTTACTATTCGAGAAGTTCATCTACTATCTGTTTACTGGGATGGGACCTCCTTCTTACAAACATTGTACAAAAATAATTATTAGACTAAGTTGTTTTTGTACTTATCTTTTCTTTTTTCCAAAGCCAACTATCTTTTCTTTTTTCCAAAGCCAACTATCTTTTGAATGTAAAAGTTCAATTATGTCTTATTATTTAGGATTAAAACAGCTGCGCACACACACAAAATTCATGCTTACACGGTTTTCTTCTATGGATACATCACATATATATATGAGGATCTAGTAGGTGCAGAGTTCTAACTAAGTAGTTACCCTAATATTCTACAATCAGATGCCTCCTAGATTAATCTATGCTCGGTAGTCCATTAACTTTTTCTAAGCTCACATGGGATCATCCATTTGATTCGGAGTACATTGGATTAAAACATCCTATTGTAGGATACTTAATAAACTTACGTATTGACCTGTTGGGTCTAGGTCATACAAGCCTGTTCTGAATGCTCACATGCCATATAATTAGGGATTGGATCAATTAATACACTACACGTGTCTCCTATTGAGTAAAACACCATGTATTATATAGCCTCTATTTTTTCCAGACTTTTTATTACTCTTCTCTTCTCGTTCTCCCGTGAATCTACATTCGTAGCACTCCCCTTGGGAATCCTCCCTACTCGGGCAATACATGAAGGGTATTTAAAGCCTCTTCACTAAATTTAACTCTTACCTATCGTGAATATGTAAACAACCATGCTGGCATGTAACACATACCAAACCTTTGGCTCATTCTCTTTATCTCACTCTTTTTCTACCTCATTTTGAGCACAGATATGTGCCTAGCATTGTCGGCTTGCCAGCGTGGTTCCTCACCCTTAACCTTCAACCATCCTTTTTTGTACTGCAACTTCTCATATCCAACACACCCCTTGCTTGCGTGCTAAGGAGACTTCCCGGTGTCCATACTCTCTCTTTTTCTCTCTCTTGTGAGCTGCATACATGCAGGTGTGTTCATCTCTGCAAAAACCTTCGTATTCTGCTAGTCACAATTCCTTGGAAATCTCTATAGTTGCCCGCAGATGTGCCAAGGTACCATACTCAAGACATACACACACACACACACACATACATACACACACACACACTCTGATACTTAAAGAAGTTCCTAGCTTATCTTTTTAACTCTTGCAACTTCACCTCCATACCATGGGACTAGGCCCGTCTCTAATACTTGCAAGGACAGTTTCTTTCCTAAGTACTTTACTACCCTATTACCAAAACATGTTGTGAAGGCGAATGGGCTTTCTCTCTGCAACCATAGGTGGCCTCACTGTAGCGTAATGGAGTCATTCCACTCATGTTGATTCTGCTCATTACTACAATCTGGCAGCCCACCTCCCTCATCTATATAAAGAGGTGCGGGCACTTCTCTAGCCTCACTTAGCTTTGTTTGGTTGTTGCTTTGCCTAGAAAAATTTGCGTTGTGTTTGACATTGAAGCATGTAGCTCACTACAACTGACACACAGGTCGGCCTCCTTGCCCATGTGTATTTCCTTGCAAGTGTTTTTTTTTTAAGAAAAAGGGGGAGCATTGTTTACTTTGAAATAATTGTGTAGAAGGTGTTTTATATTAAGCATGATGTTCTTGCTCTAAAAACTTGTTGTGATCCTCCATGGTTGGAAGCATATATAGCTAATCATGCTATGTCATGATGACTATGGTAAGTCGCGGGTACTGAAAAAGATAAAGGTGTTATGCTTATTTACTGGTTGCTAATGGCATGAGGTTTACACTGGCCTTTTGGAAGAGGGCTCTTTTTTGCCACGCTGTTGAACCTGACTCTATTTTGGCTCTTGGAATGTTTCGAGCCCGGTTGCACCATCCGGTTGTTCCTACTACCTAATGGACTAGGTTAAGCTATACATTGCATTACTCTATTTTGGCTCTTGGAATGTTTCAAGCCCGGTTGTACCATCCGGTTGTTCCTACTACCTAATGAACTAGGTTAAGCTATACGTTGCATTGCCTCAAAACACATAAAATGTTGCCTAGTTGTGTTGTTCTCTGTCCACCTGCGCTATAGTTTAAAATAAAATAGTTGGGCCTTTTTTACCATGGCTGCACTGGGACTATACTGTATTCATTTAGGATATATTTAATTGGGCTAATGGTGCTCCTCTCATAAACTTTGAGTGCTGAGGTAACTTTAAACATGGTAAATAACATGACATATGGGGTATTTGATTCAGTGAAAGAAAAAATATGGTTAAGTGATAAAGGATTTTTTCAAGAGATCAACCATAATGGACTTTTGACGTGGGTTATTTTTTACTAAAGTTTGAGAACTTGAAAAGGAAAATTTTGAGAAAAAATTCTCATTTATATTACATTTGATTGGGTTTTAGAAACTAAATGACTTCAAAATGATGGTGGATTCAGAAATTTGGATTAGAAGGGGTGATGGCCTTCTAATCAAAATGATATTCTTTAAAAACTCTAGTTTTTTGTTAAAAAAATGGGGGATAATAATAAACATTTTTTCTAAAAATCTATGGACTTAGCTTGGTAAGGTTGAAAAGAAGTTTGTAACATGGACATGGATAACAATTGGTATGGTCCATTGATACCTGGAAAACACATCCAAGGCTAACTGAATTGTTGTCTTGTTTGGATGGATGCAGGTAAGGACTCTATCTTATCTTGGAAGGTTTTTTTAGCTTTGGCAAGCTGTCCTACATTGGATTACACTTTCACTTACTGCTTGGAAATTCTTCTGTACTTTGTATAACTAGAATGAGGCTTCATTCTTACAGAGACTGTACAAAATAATTCTAAGACTGAATCTTTTTTGTACTTATCATTTCATTTCTTTCAAAGCCAGCTGTCTTTTGAATTTAAAAGTTCATTTATGTCATATTATTTATGGTAAAACAGCTACACACACATCCTATACATAAGGTTTTTTCTTTATGGGAAAATTGGGATGTTGGCTTTGCAAACTATGTTTGAAACATAGCTCTAGGATTGACCCACAGGCTATAATCCCTTGGCTGGTTGACTGGTGTTAGGTGGTCCTTCTTAGACTATATTTCTGGTCTCTTGCTCACGGCTATTATAGTCTTTGACTTTGCCGGTTTAAGGTTTGCAGGCCCAACTTACTAAAAGTGATCCTATTCATGTTGTTATATATCCTTTCAGGACCACGAACCATTTAGAATGACAGCTCGCATCAGTGTAAAAAACAACCCTGAGAATCATACAAAGATTCTTGATCAAATTAAGTTGTACCTAAAAAACAATAAACATAAAAAAGCCTTGGCAATTAGAACTAGACCCCTCCTTGCTAGAAAGGCCAAGGATTGTATTACTTACTATTGTAAGTAAGTATATCCTCACTTTACTTTTTTGGATATATTGTAGACTCTTGCTCTCTCTCAAGGATTGGAATTGACCTCTGAGCCTCTCTCTCTATAGCCACTTCTCTAGTTCTCAGATGTATTAACAGCTTGGATCCTTATCAACTAATTTACAACTCGGATCTTACTTCAAATAAGAAAATGTCTATCTTACACATGCTGTCTTTTAATGATTGGGTTAAAGTTTTGGCTACCTTAGACAAGGGCTCCCAAGGAAGGAGTTAATTTGATCACTTAGTACATTGCACAACTTCCCATTCTCTCTGCAATACCAACAAAGAGCTTGCCCTATTCTCTTCCTCTGGGGCTGATCTGTCTAATTTTTTAAGGAAGTTGTGCGGCCTCAATCCATCTTTCGTTTGTACACCTGCTACCCCGACTATCCCACAAACGTGGTATTTTTTGTAGATATAGTGCGGCTCTTAAAGCTGTCAAATTCCAGAATAATCTTTGTTCCCTCAATGACTCCATCCTCTTAGAAATGGTGCCAAAAATATCTAAGGATTTTTCTTTCTTACATGTTAGATAGATTGAAATCAAGTCCTTTGGTGTAGACCATCAGCTTTGGGTTCTTCCCAACAAATCTTTCTTGGCATCCATTCTGAGTGAAACTGGGTATACCTTTCCAATCTCCTTGCCTCTACTGTCAAAGATTGTAGACCCAAAATCTTATAAGGTGGCCAATTTCTTGACAAAGGAGAGCTCATCAAAGCACCCTTCAACCTCAATCTCATTGACCATTCTAAATGACCTTCCAATACTGGCCTCTACATCCGTACTAAAGGGAACATGGAGTTTGCTAAAAGTAACCCGGACTTCTACACTGAATCCATCTGGAATGTTTTGCAGCCCTATGTTAAATGTGCCTGCAAGTTTCTTGACCCTAACGCCTCTTGCAAATCTAGCATCATGTGGTTTGATCATGCCATTTTGGTTCATTCTCAACCATCTTGAACTACTCTTCCCAAAAAAACCGGTGGATTTTCACCTCTCACTTATTTTTTCTTGGTCAAGGGGCCAAGGCAAACAAATTGTAATTTCTCAGATTGCCTTAACATCTTTCGTGGATTAATGTTGGACATCTTGAAAGAGCTGAAATCTGACAAACCAGGAATCTACCTAACTACCTATGCTAATTACAAAGGTGTTAAGATCATCACTAGCTTACTTAAACCATGTATTGATGATGATGATTCCCTTGCTCTAAAAAGACCCAATTCTCTTACTTTTCCCAACTCTTTTACATCTTTTTTAACTCCTAGCTCTTATTCCATCCGAGGGAAGGTTCATAGCTACACTAGGGGAAGAGGCAAAAACTCCCCCATCATGAATTTTCTTGAATTGTAGTCCTTGGTGATTTGCAGGTTATTACAAGCCCTTGCGGATGGAGGTCTCTCATCAAAGTTGCTCCTAAACATGACTCTATCTACGTATATTGTCTCTTCCACAATGTACTTCTTGATTGGATACAACCTAAAACTCTTTTTTGTGAGTGCTTTGACTTAATTTTTGGCAATCACACATTACTCGATAATGTTCTCATTGGTTGGATACATCAACCACCTGTTAAAAACTTGGTTTATAATAACGATTTCCTTAGACATGAATCAGTTCCTGATTGTTCTTGCTGTCATTTTACCACATTCTTCAAGAACTTTGATTCATATGGAATGCACGTTTGTACTTGTGATCTTAGCATCATTGAGAATATAAAGATATGAAAGGTCTTGGCCAATGGGCTCAATCACATACCTAACTCTCCTAAAAAACCTTATCTCGCTCTGTCAGTTGTACTATGATGCCTAACTGATCTTGTCAGCTCTCTTCGATTAGAGAAGACAATCCTAATGGACTTAACTAAATTAGT
The DNA here is from genome assembly GCF_014529385.1 of Adiantum capillus-veneris. Taxonomy (NCBI): domain Eukaryota; kingdom Viridiplantae; phylum Streptophyta; class Polypodiopsida; order Polypodiales; family Pteridaceae; genus Adiantum; species Adiantum capillus-veneris. Next base: position 127,357,534 of record NC_140948.1, on the reverse strand, counting down.
GGAAGAATGTTTCTTTCATAAAGTATCAGAGATTCCTAGAAAATGGTTATCCACTGATAACTACTGGCTAGCATCACAGCTTGCTCTTGATTTTCAAAAATCTCTAACAAATGGTTTATAGTTGGGCTTGATAAAAGCTCTAATTGTCCCACTCTTATCTACAAAAACTTGGCATGGAATGCTGCCCGTGATCGAGTCTCTGGGAAAGAATTCATTAGGATTAACTCCTCATTACAAATAGTTACCATTAGGATCTCTAGAAACTTAGGTAATTGGGATATTGTGTACATGACACTAAATTACGGGTACTATTTCCCACCTATAAGATACATAAGCATAAGTTCAGATGGATTTTTGACGCTTGGAATGGTATCTTTACTGATATCACCAAGGGTATCACACTTTGCCTTGGATTAGTTCTAGCTGAGTTTGAACTTATCTGTGCCAATAAACAAAAAATCTGCCATGACTTCCTACAAATTCAGTACAACCCCTTCTGGTTAACAAAAAATTCCACTGAGGTTTCTCTTAACCTCGCAAAACAAATCTTCCACATTTTTTCAGTAGATATCACACAATGCTATGAAAATATTCCCCTAGAAGGGGATCTTGGCCTTAAGAATGTTTTAGCCAAAGTGATTAAAATGGCCTTCTCTAATACTAGAAAAAAGTGTTTTTCTAGATTTCACTTTCCAATAAACCCAAGTAGATTAAAAAATCTTACTCTGTACACCCCTTACACTTCAACAAAGAGAAGTTTTGTCTTTACATCTCGTGATTGCTTAATAATTGTACCATCACTTCTGGTGGTCTATGTTTTAACCAATGCCCGGGCATCCCCATGGGATCCTCATGTTCTCCACTTATGTGTAATATTTACCTTGCCTTCTTCAAATAAAAATGGTTTCTCATGGCCATGGAATTCGGCAAGGATAACCTTTCACAATTCGGACATACCTACAAATACACGGATGACTTATTAAGCATCAACAATAAAGACTTCCTTAGTGAAATCTGCAGGATTTATCCTCACTTCCTAAGAATTGAACCTACTTCTTTAGATGAGTTCATGACACCCAATGGAGATTTTTGCACTTCAGTACAGTTCCTTAACCTTTCTATCTCTCTTCATATTCCTTCAGTTGGAGGTTATGACCTAAAGTATGTCTGGAAAAGGGATCTCCTAAAACTACCACTTGTGGAGTTCATTAAAAGGGATATTAATAGGCCTCACAAGACTGCTATTAGCTCTTGTATCAGCCTGCTACATTTGATTTTCTATTCCTCCTCTGACTATTTCCTTGCTTGTGAGGATATTAAATTACTAACAAGAAAGTATTGCCTAACGGGTTTAACAGAAACCAGGTCATAAACATAATTACACAATCTCTTACTCAGCATGATTGGCCTAGGTTACACTTTAACCAAGAAAATCTCATTTCTCTAATAAGGTAGTAGGCCCATTCACAATGGGCCTACTATTGACTCATTGTGTATGGTGCCTGGGACAGGGTGGGTACATACACACACACACACACACATTGTGGTACTTAAAGAAGTTCCTAGCTTATCTTTTAACTCTTGCAACTTCACGTCCACACCATGGGACTAGGCCTGTCTCTAATACTTGCAAGTACGGTTTCTTTCCTAAGTAGTTTACTACCATATTACCAAAACTTGCCGTGAAGGCGCAGGGGCTTTCTCTCTGCAACCATAGGCGGCCTCACTGTCGCGTAATGGAGTCATTCCACTCATGTTGATTCTGCTTATTACTACAATCTGGTGGTTCACCTCCCTCCTCTATATAAAGAGGTGAGGGTGATTCTCTGGTCCTCACTTAGCTTTGTTTGGTTTCTACTTTTCCTAGAAAGATTTGCGTTGTGTTTGATATTGAAGCATGGAGCTCACTACGACTGACACACAGGTCGGCCTCCTTGCCCATGTGTATTTCCTTGCAGGTGGTTTTTTTAAATAAAAAGTGGGAGCATTGTTTACTTTGAAATAACTGTTGTAGAGGCTGTTTTATATTAAGCATGATGTTCTTGCTCTAAAAACTTGTTGTGATCCTCCATGGTTGGAAGCATATATAGGTAATCATGCTATGTCATGGTGAATGTGGTAAGTCGCGGGTACTGCAAAAGATAAAGGTGTTATGCTTATTTACTGGTTGCTAATGGCATGAGGTTTACACTGACCTTTTGGAAGAGGGCTCTTTTTTGCCACTCTGCTGAACCTGAATCTATTTTCTGAGGGTAACTAAGCATACCCTGGTGGCCTAATAGGCTTCAACATACCACATGGATTAACTAATACTATCGCTTTTTTTAGCTAACTGGTCGTAAACAATCTTTTTCTATCATCCAAGTATGGATTACCAACTGCTGGGCCTCTTGATAAATTTTTGTCAACAACTGGTTTGATTGTGTCACTACTCTACTTTAGCAATGGGTTGTCCTCTTGGGATTGCTGCTGCGTTACCTTGCTTGGCAAAACTTTCTCGATAGTAATCTGATACAGTAAAGGGCCTACCGATGACTTGTTAATACATAGATTTTGTAATTTTGTTGGGTATATATAGTTACTTAAGGGGGTGGAGTTTTCTATCTTACTATGCTCTGGCTCTTGGAATGTTTTGAGCCCGATTGCACCATCCGGTTTTCCTACTACCTAATGAACTAGGTTAAGCTATACGTTACATTGCCTAAAAACACATAGACTGTTGGCTAGCTGTGTTGTTCTCTATCCAGCTGCACTATAGTTTTAAAAAAAGTAAAATGTTGGGCCTTTTTTACCATGGCCGCACTGGACTATACTGTATTCATTTAGGATATATTTACTTGGGCTAATGGTGCTCCTCTCATGAACTTTGAGTGTTGAGGTAAGTTTAAACATGGTAAATAACATGACATATGGGGTGTTTTTTGATTCAGTGAAAGAAAAAAGATGGTTAAGTGATAAAGGATTTTTTCAAGAGATAAACCATAATGTACTTCTGACCTGGGTTTTTTTTTTACTAAAGTGTGAGAACTTGAAAAGGAAAATTTTGAGAAAAACTTCTCATTTATATTACACTTGATTGGGTTTTTAGGAACTAGATGAGTTCAAAATGATGGTGGATTCAGACACTTGAATTAGAAGGGGTGATGGCCTTCTAATCAAAATGATATTCTTTAAAAACTCTAGTTTTTTATTTAAAAATGGGGGATAATAATAAACATTTTTTATAAAAATCTATGGACTTAGCTTGGTAAGGTTTAAAAGAAGTTTGTAAGATGGACATGGATAACAACTGGTATGGTCCATTGATACCTGTAAAACACATCCAAGGCTAGCTGAATTGTTGTCTTGTTTGGATGGATGCAGGTAAGGACTCTATCTTATCTTGTAAGGATTTTTTAGCTTTGGCAAGCTGTCCTACATTGGATTACACTTTCACTTACTGTTTGGGAAGTTCTTTTGTTACTTTGTATAATTGGAATGAGGCTTCATTCTTACAAACATTGTACAAAGCCAGCTGTCTTTTGAATTTAAAAGTTCACTTATGTCATATTATTTATGGTAAAACAGCTACACACACACACACACACACACACACAGGCATGAAGCATCTCACCTTTTCGCTCTCAGTTCATTCGCCAAAAACGCATGGTTCATTGTCTTCTTATAGAGGAATAACAAATAGTGTAAATGATTCATGGTAACCGATAGCCCATTGTGTTGCTATTCCCACTGATATAGTATGTACATTATGGCCATAGAAAGGGCTCTCAACCTAGCAGCATACAACCAAGTGACACGGGATCATCCCTCATACTTACAGATGAAGAATCACCAGGTAGGTGCTTTGCATATACTTAGAATGGGTGTGGTTATCTTTTACTTGGGCAATGGATCAAACAAAAATGTGAATTTTGAGTCTTAATGTTTGGAAGGTAGCTTGAATATAATACAGTCATTGAATTAAGTATCAATATTGGATGCCAAAAATTAATTTATATGGATTTTATTGGATTATTCAAAATATAGAAGGAATGCCTATCTGCCTTTGACCATGATTGAATATTTGTTTGAAACTATACTCTGATTGGAGAATATCACAATGTTTTTCTAATAGATGTCAATTGTTTGCATTCACATAACAACAATGATCTTGGAATGGATTGGTTTTCCTCAGATAATAAGGATTCCTTATATATGATAGATATTTTGCATGGACTCAAAATCATCCTCGACATGAATTGTTGCTATATGCAGCAAGCTTCAACGGGTCTTGTGAGTCATAGCATATATGTACAGCTGGAATGATTGCGTTGACTATTGGTGGTTAATTCCTAATATCAAAGTACATTAAGCCTGAATCAGCTGGTAGATACCTTCTTAACTACATAAGAAAATCTTCTTCAAAGATTGATACGTACACAAAAGCCTTTGCCAACTTGATACTAATTATGAATTGTATAATCCTCCTATTGAGGACCAAAAGGGTGGTTGTGTTCATATTGACGCAAAATGAAAGTTAAAATTTCTTAGATTTGTTTTTTTTTTGTGTAAACAATGTCTTTTGGAACAAAACAAACACACTTAGATTATATTGAGAAGTCTTACTTGATGGTTATTTTGATTTAGACATTGTGCTCAAAGTTTTTGTTATAGCCAAGGACATTGGATAAACTAAATGATAATGTCTTTTTCCTATGATTGCATGATTACTTAAAGTTGTCTACATTGATTAAACGCCTTAATCCTCCTACGAGGGTCCCCAAAGGGATGGAAATTATTGTTTTTTTGACAAATTCTTTGAAATACAAACAAGATGCTGCCCGTTTTTAAAATAAAAAGCAGCCTAATTTTTTGCTTTGGTGTTACATGCGACATATGATAGTCCTAAAGGTAAACTGCAAACTAATCCATGTCTTTTAAATAAAAAGCTACACACATAGACTTTACTTAAATTTATTATATGGTGATCGGTCATTTCTATATCTTGCATGGTGAATGAAGTTAAATAAGTTTTAAAAAAATCATGCAGACTTCTTATGAGTACATGACTATTTAAAGTTCTCGATTTTTTTTAAAGCCTTAATCCTCCTGTGAGGGTCTCCAAAGAGATGGCAATTACTACAATTTTTTGGCATTTTCTCTGTAATACAAACAAGATGCTATCCGTTTTTTTAAAAAGGGGGTACTTCTTGGCTTTATTAAGACATTCAATGTAATTTGACTTTGATACATGGATGAAAATAAATGATAGTCCATAGGGTAAGCTATAAACTAATTTTGCAGGCGTGACATGGATAACAATTGGACCCAGTTTTGACACCTGTAATACACAGAAGCATAGCCAGTTCTAACTTAATGCTTTTGTATGGATGCAGGTAACAACTAGATCCCTCTCCTTGTAGGATTGGTGGAGGTTATCTCTAGGGACTGGATATCTTTGAAGTCAATTACATTAATAATAATGCCTGGAGATAAGATGGTTTACAGCAAGCAATTTTTCATTTATTAGTATTTCAGGCTAATGTACACTATTGAAACAAATAGGTTAAATGATGTTATATACATGTACATATATTTCTAAATAATATCATTTTCCTTGCCCATATGCAATTGACCTTGTCCATTTGTCAATTTTGGTCTACTCCATTGTATGGTTCAATAGTTTGTATAATCAAAGTATTGTTAGATTTTTCATTTCAAACACACACACTCTGGTTTCTAGCTAGCCTTTGGTCGGGCTAGCACTATACAATGGTAGTAATTCAATTACATTAATTTTAACTCGACCCACCCAATCCAAAGGGATGGCTTGGGGCTCTTCAACTCTTAAATTGGTCAAGCACCTTCAAGCTTACATATAATCAATGACCACCAACAGACAGGGGGGTAGTCCCCCATTTGATCTTTGTCAAGTAGGACCGAAGTATATTACAGTGACCAAGATGATGACATATGGTTTGCAAGTCTGGTTGGTATATAGACTTGAAACATGGGATTCCAGGTACATATATCTCATATCACCATGTTCTCCTCCTTGGAGGACCCCTTTATTGTGCAACAATCTGTTACTCTTGTATCAAACCCTTGGGAACACATCACAAATTATTCATGCATAATCTTTGGATTTTTAAGTAACAATTATTGCAATTGGTTGGGGATAGGTCCACTTGGTGGACTATCCTCCACCATGTGGACCTCTCCTCAGGGATGGGGGAGGGCCACACACACACACACAATACATGCTTACACAGTTTTCTTCTATGGATACAACACATATATATATATGAGGATCTACCATGTGCAAAGTAATAATTTCTAACTAAGAATTTACCCTAATATTCTACAGTCAGATGCCTCCTAGATTAATCTATGATTGGTAGTCCATTAATTCTTCTTAGATCAAATGGGATCATCCATTTGATTCGGAGTACATTGGATTAAAACATCCTAGTGTAGGATACTTAATAATCTTGCGTATTGGCCTGTTCTAAATGCTCACATGCTGTATAATTAGGGACCGTATCAATTAATACACTACATGTGTCTCCTATTGAATAAAACACGATGTATTATATAACCTCTATTTTTTCAGACTTTTTGATACTCTTCTCTTTTCATTCTTTGTAAATCTTGATTCATAGCGCTTCGCTTGGGACTCCTTCCTACTTGGGCAATACATGAAGGGTATTTAAATCCTCTCACTAAATTTAACTCTTACCTATCTTGAATATGTAAACAACCATGCTGGCATGTGATGCCTACTAAACCTTTGGCTCATTCTCTTTATCTCTCTCTTTTTCTCCCTCATCTCGATCACAGATATGTGCCTATCATTACTGGCTTGCCAGGGTGGTTCCTCGCCCATAGCCTTCGGCCATCCTTTTTCGTATTGCAACTTCTCATATCCAACACACCCCTTGCTCACACACTAAGGAGATCTTCCCAGTGTCCATACTCTCTCTCTTTCTCTCTGTTGCGAGTTGCATACATGCAAACATGTTCAATCTCTACAAACACCTTTGTATTGTGCTACTCACAATTCCTTAAGAATCTCTATAGCTGCATGTAGATGTACACAAGGTACCATACTCAACACACACACACACACACACACATAGAGGAGAACGTGCATCGTTGTAACTTTATAGGATGTCTCAAAAGCATGCATGTATACTTTTTTTGTTGAATGTTAACCATGATGGCTCGCATCTGGAGTCTGTGCCCTATATTTGGCCTTGCATGATAATGCTCGTATTCATGAGAACGTGCTCTCAAACACACACGCACACGCACACACACAGAGGCATGAATTCCTCTCTCAGTTCATCGCCAAAAATGCATGGTTAATTGTCTTCTTATAGAGGAATAACAAATAGTGTAAATGATTCATGGTAATTGGTAGCCCATTGTGTCGCTATTCCCACTAATATAGTATGTACCTTGTGGCCATAGAAAGGGATCTCAACCTAGCAGCATACAACCAAGTGACACGAAATCATCCCTCATACTTACTGTTAGCAAGAAGCTAATCCATGTAACATTTTTTAAGAGATTTATTGTAAAAACACTTATTCTTTTGATAAATTAGGAATATTGTAACTCCTATTTGCCAAGTGGATATTATAATCGATGAGTCGGAGCTATAAGCTTCTAGATTGTATCAATTTATCCTTAGTTAAAGCTCCCAAATGATTAGTTTTTGACCAAAGAAATCTTGGCTAAGGTATAAAAGCCAATTTTATAAAGTTATTATTAAGTTTTGGATAAGAAATACACAGCGTGAGCTAATGGTGCTCACTTCTCTCCTTCTCATGCTTCCTACTCCCTTGTCGGTTGCCACATTACAGTGCCGTCTGTTGTGTTGCAATCGTAGGTAAGATCTCTATGCATTGACGTAACAAATAATGGTAAATCATAGCTTTTGGCATCACCAATTCACGGCCTAATTTCATTAAGTACGAATTTAAGCTAGGAAATCACAAAGTAAGCATAGGTGAGGTATTGGGGCATCATTGCTAAGCATTTAGATGCATTCGGGGTCAGAAACGACTAGGTCAATGTTGGACGGATACGCTGCGGCGGACGTCAGCACAGCGAGAACTCACCTAAAAGGATTTGTCAGCTAAGGACGAAGCTCGACCCGCAGGCACGTGGAAGCAAGGATAAGGTGTCAACCTACACTCGACCGACTCCTAACTAATTCCTACAGAGGTCTCTATCGAATGTCTAAGTCACAGCCTTCAAGAGTGCATACGAGGAAACTTCCTACAATGCTTTCTAGAGCCGAACACCCATCAAACAATCTCGAAACACCACAGAACTTGTAGGAGACCCTACTAACACCAATAGGTCACTCTCCCTAAGGTCTATGAACCAAAATCCCAACCCAAAACACCCGGTGCAATATCACGTAAGTTGTCTGGCCAAAATTTGTAGGTCTTCGTTTCCGAAATCTAAAGTGCCTAATGTGTAGCTCTACTCAATGTGAACACCTGGATATGCTGCAATGCAAAATCGGACAACGTATGCTCACCAAATCACCAGATGAAGCTCGTAGAAGGAGCTCGCAAAACCGGACCGTATGCGCGCAATGTAAGTATCAGCGCGTAGCTCTCGTCGGGGGCAACACCTTGCACTTCTCTGCACTCAATTCCAACCACCAGTGCACACGTAGCGTCAAGATGAAGTTCACACTCTCTCTCGTACACAGTACGCTCACTCACAGACTTCAAAACTTGTTCTTTTCAAAATGACAAAAGGTTTTCCATTAAGGTCAAAAAGTGGTATGGATACCTTACAATTCTCAAACCCTAAAGTTCCAAATCAACCATCTACTCAATCTAACTATCAAAACTGGGATACAATCTGGAAACTTCTATAAGCCCCAATATTTACAAGGTGAAATATCGAGTTTTCTCAATAAATGAATAATTACAAAAAAAATGATAATCTGCCGAGAAGTGAGTTTCCGTAGGGTGTGTCCAGCTTCTAACACTCCCCCCTCCTTGCTCATGTCATCCCCAACATGGTTGTTGAGCTGCTTCTTCATCTTATGGTTTCGCGCATCTTGAGCAGCGATTCATATCTTGCATGTAGATTCATCATTGTTGGGCCAAAAATATCAGTGTTTATGGTGAAGAAGCCGGTGTAGAACGCTTCTTGAAAGGCCTGGAGGTGATAGGATGGCAGAAACATTATCCTTTGATACAACGCATGTATCACCTCCTTGGAAGGTTGACCAAACAAATCATAGGCACATCTGTAAGTATCTTGGAAGAAGAAGATATTGCCTGTCACCTAGCCTGGCTTAAAGTCTCAAATACTGCTAAAAGCGTTTTGCAGATTTTCTTCATCAGGATGCACGTAAGGTCAGGTGAGCCAGTGAACAATTTGATGGCTCCCGTTAGGGTTTTCACCATGTATTGGACACTTATTCTCTCACCTACCTTCAAGCCCGGTAGCTTAGGATAATTCAGCCAAGTGGATTGGCTCCTTTGTAATATCTCTTGGGCCTTCCACGTCCTGATCCTTGGTAGAGGACAAAAGTTGAGGTTGTCTCTGATGTTTTTGGGCGCCTCTACCAAGTGGATCAAGTACTATGGGTACTTTGTGAGCCATGCTTTTCTCCACTTTGGCTGAGAATCAACTATTAATTTGCTTCCTTCTGGCTAAGAGATATCCCCTGTGTAGAGCGGCACTGTCGGCTCTTCTTTAATCCTCTTGTTGATGGTGGCAGCTTCATATTTTAGCAATGGATATGGGAGGGAGGGCTGTAGCCATTCGCGCCTGAGGTTGCCAGCGTCGATCTTCTTGATGGTCATGGATTTGAAAACCCTCTGCTCCCATTCCAAGGCTTCCTTTGTCGTCTCTCTAATCTCCACCTCTATTGCTTTACGCAGCTTTTCTTCTTCTTTCCTGTGTCAAATCTTGTGGCTCTTGAGAGGATTCTAGTAGGAGATCCTCTTGCATCGGTGTGTCCACAGGATCTGCCACATTTTCTAAATCTATGCCCTCGATAGCTGCTGGCCCTGTGCCTTCTTGCTCTCCAGCTTGCTGTCCTCTCAGCTCTTTAATCTGTTTTAGAAGTTTCTGTTTTTCTGTGTTAGCTTCTTCTCCCATGTTCACGAGGAGGTCGTTCAGCTCGGCATTTATCTTCTCCGCCTCCTCGAGCTTTCTTTTGATACTTTCTAATTCCTCTTGCATGGCTCTTTGTTCTTCTTCCATTCGTGTCTGCATCACAACGGACCCTTCTGCCATCATCAATCGTTGCTTCTTCTCTAGAGTCAGCTCTTTCTGAAGTTCTTTCATCTGTTCTTCATAAATTTGGCTTTCAATATTGATGTGAGTCAAGCTAGTAGCTCTTACTCTGGCAGGAGACACTCACAGCCTTTGGATGGTTTGATATTTTACTTTGAGCTGGTCCTTGAGCTCAAGGATCTCATCCTGGCTGTCTTCTTGGTCTAACTCCACATTTTCTTTGGCGTTTCTCATTGCTTCCACTTCTTTGGACTCCTCAGCCAGCTGTAGGGTCAAGTTGTCCCTTTCCTTCTCTACATCTATCAATGATCTGCTGAGTTGTTTGCACTCCTCTTCAGCTTCTTGCATCCTTTGGTCTGCTGCCTAATTTTCTTTTTTCAATTCCTGGCATCTTTGCAAAGCCTTTGCCAGACTGGCATGTAGCTCTACTTCTCTTTCTTTCTGCCTTTGACCTTGTCTTTGTAAAGATTCTACTTCCAGCTTCATCTTTACTTCAGTAGTCTTGAGAGTTGCCGTCTCATTTTCTAAGGACATGGACTGCGCTCTTAACCCGGTTAGCATTGTCATCACCACATCCCAGTCATTGGAGGGCGGGTGCAGGTCCACTGTGTCTGTGGCCATCTCCTTTAGTTCTACTAACCTGATGCTTTGCATTTGCTCCTTAGGCCCTGTGCTTGCCAAGTCGAATGCGACTGTGGCAGCCTCTTTTTTTGTGTATCCTGCCGCTAGCAGGTCCAAAAATGTGATGTATGTTTCATGTGGCTTTGGCTCCTCACTCTTGGGTTTAACCTCTTCCCTCTCCTGGCTTTGTTCTTTCTTGGACTCTTCCTTGACTTCGTGGTCGTCTTCCTTCTCTTTATCTTCTTGTGGAGGGCTGTGAGGAGGTGGTGAGGGTGGAGGGCTGGACTCAGGGCTGGCCGGTAGAGATGTAGGCTTTTTCTTTAAATCTCGGTCTGCCTTTGTCTTCCTTTCTCTCTCTTGGCTCTCCTGCTCGTCTAGCAGTTTCTGTCGTACTTGCTCCACTTCCTCCTCTGTAAAAGATACATGTGGAATATTTTCTGATGCGGCATCAAGAATCTCAAAATTTTTAATGTAATCTTTGAATCTATCCCTTTGCACCCTTCGGGATGATCCCGACATTGCTTCTAGAGACAGCTTCCAGAGTTCACTCAATCGCCTTTAAGGGCCCTTTCTGCTCTGAAGCTCTCCATCAGCCGCTCTAGTCTTGCCGCTTTTTGTGACTTTGTCTCTTTTTCCGGCACTTGGACAAATTCTTTCTTTCCATTCTTTTGTTCTGGCTGCTCTTCTTGAACAGGCTCTAGCCGTCTTTTCAATCTTGTGGCAACCCTTGGTGCTTTTTGTGGCTCGTCTTCTTTGAGCCTCAGCTAGTCGTTTTGTGATGGAGGGTCACGCCAATTTCCTTTTGCGTGCAATGCTCCATAAATCACCTTAGTGATTAGTTCTCCTGGCACAATATATGTGGGATTCTTGTTACCCATCTTCACTAGGTTGTCATGTATATATGCTGCATAATTGATTAGCCTTGGAGTGCTCTTCATCATTGCCCAAGTGAATGTTGTGGCAATTGCTCCTGGCGGCATTCTGTACTTTTGTGGCCGCTTCGTACACATATGGAAGTATTGGTTGTACAACTGACTCATTATTGCCACTTTTGGGTTGAAAATACCTTCAAAAGTGTAGTTACCTTTCTTCTCAGTGTACACCTTGACATCATCTCTTCTTTTAGTTACACTATCCCCCTTGTTGGAGAGGTCTAGTGCATCTGCTACAACTTGCTCGGTGATGAATATTTTTGTTTCTGGCCTGCCTTGCAGATCGGTTACTCTAGCCACTCCATCTTCTTTTATTGTTGTCACAAATTCCCAGACTCTCTTTATGTCAACCCCCGCTGGCACTGCTTCAAAATAGTTGTGGAGATCAATCTTCTCCAAGTACTCGGCCATCTTGCTTCTTATGAGCTCATTGAGTTCCCGCGGTAGCATTGGTAGCTCGATCACATTCCCTTCGATGTCTTTGAACACTCCTTGGTAGATCTTTAGGTCGTTGGATTCTAGCAGATCTTCTTGGATCCATGTGTTGGTGGGCTTTAGTGTTCCTTCTGGTATGACGAAGGGCTCCACTTCTTCTAGGTAATCCTTAATGGTCATTCTTTTCTTCTTTGCCGTTGACTTTGCGGCTGCCATAGATCCTGTTACACTCAGTAGTCCGAAGTTAACGTTTTTTCCATATTAGCTGAGAAACTGAGTTTTATCTATCCAAATGACTTGAAAATTGAAAATAAAGCTTAAAAGAAATTTGTGAAACTGTGCATGTGCTCACATTGCAATTTTGGCCAAAAATTTCCTACTAGACATCCTACGCGTAGGATGTCTTTTTCATCAGAATTGGGTGATACTGGACATGCTGGTAGTCCTTGGCCTATGAAACATGGCTATGTGCTTGGATATGGATTTGGGCATCAAAAAGTAGATTTTTTGGGCTGATTCAGGCTTTAGGTCACAAATTGGATAGAAAGTCCATAACAGGTAGCAAGTGATGTCCAAATGGGTGGAAAATTGATATATGGGCTCATTGCACCATGGTATTGGCTCCCATGATGTCACTCTTTGCACAGAAGGTCTAAATTATTCTGGAGACATCCTATGCGTAGGATGTCTATTTCATCAAAATGACATGGGATTTGTTTTGTGGGTAGTCCTTGGCCTATGGAACATGGCTATGCTCTTGGATTTTGATTTGGACAAGATTGATGCTTGTAAGAGCCTGTGTAGTGTTTTTGGGCTCAAAAAAGTGTATCTTGAAGGTGTTGGGGGTCAAAAATGATTAGAATGGCTTCAAAATTGGTATATGAGCTCTTGATGATGATGTGATTGGATCTGGAATGGACAAACATCCTCTGTAGGCCAAAAATGTCAAATAGACATCCTACGCGTAGGATGTCTACTTCACCAAATTTTGCAGGTGAGTACACAGATGGATTGGTGATGTGCTTGTGAATGTGTTGTGCAAGTTTCATGTGATTTGGACAAGATTTGGTAGGTCTATGGCCCATTATTGCCCGTATGCCCTAACTTTGCGTTTTTTCATGCATATGAGGTCAATTTTGGTCCAAATGTGATGAAACTTGGTGGCTAGCATGTAAACGTCATTCAGAAAATGTGTGTGATGAAAAATGTTGGTATCTGTGCCTAGAAATGCCCTTGAGACATCCTACGCGTAGGATGTCTCTTGATGATTTTTTTATGGAAAGTGCCACTAGTGCCTGCCCTTGGTCTCCTTGAGTCCCTTTTAAGCCTAATTTCAACAAAAAAGTCAAATGGGTAGAAAGTAACTCCCTGTGTGGACTTCAGAGCCTCCGAGCCATTTTCTGACTTTTGGAGTGCTTTTTGGTGATGAAATTTCTTGATGTTGGTCTCCATAGCTTCCCGATCCCTTGGGGATCCTTGTCGTATGGTTTTTGTCGACTTTGGCTTCACCAGAGCTTCATTTGGCAATTTGTCGCTCTAGAAGCACCTGTAGTTGCGTTTACATATCTTCGATGATTTGTGGTGGTCTACCACCATGGGATTTGGTTGTTGATGGTCTAGGAAAGCCGCTCGTGAAGTTTGGTGGCAAACGGGCATGTAGTTTGGCCGCAAGAGCTATTTGACGCTTTGTGTGTCTGATGCCATTTTTGAAGTTTAGTGCCGCTTCGGGTCACTTTTTGGTCATGTGGGCCACATAGACTTGTTGAGCATGTCGAGATGCTCCTACCCATGAATTTTGGTAGCATTTGGGCGCCTTTTCGCCGATTTCCCATTTGGTGGCCTCTTGCGGGATTCTAGGAATTAGGGTTTTTCCCGATGGTTTTCTACTGCCTTTCGACATCCAAGACTGGTCTCCTATGCTAGGGTAGGTTGCCGATGAAGTCTCGTTGCTTTTGGGTTAGCCATTAGGTGGCCGCCTCTAGTTGTAGGTCTCTACCGCTCGCTTTGTGTGTGAACCCTACGCTAGTTTTCGTGACAAAACGACAAACATGCGCGAAAAGCTCAAGGTGGTGAGCCTACCTCTCATGTCTGAAGCCCATCGGGTAGTCATGTGCTTCGTAGAAGGTGCTGGAAGGTCCGTTCGCTCTAGGTGGCAAAAGCTCTCTCCAAAAGGTCAATAGTGCAAATGAACTAAAAATGAAGTGAAAATCTATTATAATGGGGGTCCCCGAACCACTTTTCATGAAACTTGACATGTGCTCCCATCTTCTTGCGGGATGCGGTTTAGGCTCAAAAATTTCTTGATTTGGACTCCATTTGCCCTGTTTACCAGAAATTTGGCATTTTGGTCAAAATCTGGCCAAAACACGCTTTTCGCTCCAGTTTCATAATTGCACCCCCACTATACCATAGGTTGTCCTATAGTCACTGATCATCCCCATATTTTTTGTTTTTCATTACGATCGTTTTTCACTTGCTTTTTGTATTTTTGAAGTTTTTTTGCTGAAAATTAGCAAAATTAAAAAGAAAATAGCAAATCAAACCCAAAAAATCCCCAAAAATCATAATAAAGCACAAACATCATTGCAAAACATTATATACACTCACATGCAATTTTTATGGCCGGATTTCTCCGTTTTACCAATATTTTGTCCGAAAAATGGCTATTTCTACTTATATACACACACCTAGGGGATTGATTTGGCGTTTGGCCCCATATACCTATAGATACATGCAGTATAAGGGCATATGTAATTGGGTTAGTCCAGAAAATTTCGCAATCAAACAACAACCCTTAAAATAGTCAAAAATCGTGCCCTTTTTTTGCTCTTTTTGTTATTGGTTCCGCATTTGAGAATGCCTCCCTCCCTCCTAGCCGGAGTCCTCCCGGACGACAAGGTATCGCCTTGGAGTATGTGCCGTGCATAGGTTGAAAAATTTGTGCTAATGCTTGGCCGATTAATGTGGCCCTAATTTATGCATACTCGGTCAAGGCATGGAAAAATTAATGTTGTGCAAGAGAACGGAATAAGCAAGATGCTTATTGGTATTCGTTGTCGAGGTTTCCTGTTTTCTTTACAAGTAACAGTTGTAACTCTACTGCTATCTGCTTAATTGTCTTTTTTTCAAAAGGAAATCGCTTTGCCGCTACTGTTGATATAGCCGTAGTTGTGTCTGTGGAGAGGATTGGCTTGGCCGGAATGGCCGTGGACCATATTTCTTTTGCTTTCCATTGGTAGCTTGTTTTTGCTTGTTTTTGTAGGTGTTTTGCTACTTCCTTTGTTGTCACTGTTTTGTTGCGGATTGGTATCCACATAAGGCGGTTGTCCTTTTTCAAATGCAGTTGTCTGCCTTTCGTTGTTGCTTGTACTGAAGGGAGTTTCTTTTGCTTTTGTTTCGGTATCCAACTGCGAGTAACAGTTGGGTTATTGCTAAGCATTTTCTTTGGGATCCATATCTGTTTTATGCCCTTGGTTTTTGGTTGAACTATCTGCATCGGTTGAATTCTTTCGTTGCATTGTTGTTTGTCTACCATGTCATTTCTATCCTTCCGCATCCATACTTGTTTCCCTTGTTTTGGTAACCTAGATCTTTGCACTGCGGTCAGTGACTTCGTATGTATGTAGTTAGCATGGTTGGCTTTTGCCTGTCTGTTGGCCTTGGATATCATGTTGTTCTTTGGTGGCATTCTTGCTTTTGGCCCTTTTTCCAATGATTGCATTGCTTGCAGCTGATTATTCCGGTATTGCTGAGCAAAGGCTATCACCTGTTGTTCTTGTGCATGCTGAATTTTGACTGCATTCGCATTCCAATCTATCTGCACATTGTACTCTTTTTGCCAAGGTTGTCCCAACATCATTGGGTGTTGTGTGCTTTCATCCTCGACTACATAAAATTTATGTGGATAAATATATTGATGTATTTGTACATGCAATATAGTCCAGCCAATGTTTTCAACAAGTGTGATGTACTACTTTCTAGCACTTGAGGAGTAGGATGAAGTTGACCTGTGGATTTGAGTTGTTGGTATAATCCACAAGAGATCAAATTTGCTTGAGCTCCAGAATCAAGAAATGCCGTCGATTCAACTTGATTTCTACCCAGTTTGACTGCAATTATTGGCTCCTCTGTGTTTTCATCCAACTTCGTTAGTCGAATGGCATTGATTCGCAATGGTGCTCCACTTTGTTGTTGTTGTCGCAGAAGTCTTCGTTTTGCAATGTGTTCTTTTGCTTCTGCTTGAGCTTCTTCTCGTACTCTCTATTTTTCCTTCATTCGTTGTTTTCCTTGATGTATTTGTTGAAGCATATCCTGTGTGAGTGGTAAATGATATTTCTTCAGTCGACATCCACTAATCCAGTTCGGCATTTCTTCACCTGCTAATGTAGCAAGCTTGAAAGCTCCACTTTGTGATAGATCACTAATCACAAAGGGTCCCATCCCTCGCTTTTTAAGTTTCTTGACATGTTACTTCAAAGTATAAACAAGTACATAATCACCTGTTTTGAACTCTTTAGTGCGCACATGCTTGTCAAAAAACTCTTTTTGTCTTCTCTTTTTAGCATAGATTGAAGCTACAGCTCTCAAGCGGAGTTCATCTAGCTTTTCAAGATCATCTATTCTTGAAGAGATCTCATGCCCTATCCATTCTAAGCGTTTCGCTACTCGTAGAGTTGGAATTAAAAACTCTATGGGTAGTATAGCATTTAGGCCAAACACCATGTTGTACGGTGTTGTTCCTATCGATGTTTTGTAAGCCATCCTGTATGCCCATAGTGTTGAGTGTAGCTACTGATCCCAATCTATTCTTGACTCTGACACTATTTTAGTGAGAACCGTGCATAGTGTTTTATTTGTGGCCTCAGCTTGTCCATTGGCCTGTGGATGGTATGGAGCAGATTTCCTATGTATGACCGTGAATTCCTCTAGCAGATATTCAATGACTTCATTAAGAAAATGTGTCCCACGATCACTGACAATTTCTATTGGTAAACCGTATCGTACAAAAACATTCTCATACAAAAATTGTGCAGTGGTCCGTGCATCTGCTTTTTGCGTTGCCTTGGCTTCCACCCATTTTGTGAGATAGTCCGTAGCCACAATGATATATTGGGTAGGGTGCGATATGCAGGGGGTGAGATAGGTCCCACAAAATCAATGCCCCATTTTGCAAATTCTCTTGCTCCCATCATTGGCCGTAGTGGCATCTCATCTCTCTTTATCGGCACCTTGGTGCGCTGACATGCGTTACAACGCTTTACAAACTCTTCAGCATCCATATGCAATGTAGGCCACCATATTCCTGCGCTTAAGACAATTTTTGTCGTCTTATCGCCCGAAAAATAGCCTCCACTTATTCCGCTATGTGCATGTTCTAGAATCAGCAGGTATTCACTTTCACTTGCACAGATTCTAAGTTGATTGTCCTTTCCTCGCTTATAGAGTTGGTTCCCAATTAACTAAAAGTCGCGAACTTCCAGCTCTATAGCCCTTTTCCGTGCTTTTGTGATGTTCTTAGGAAACATCCTGGTGGTTAGGAAATCAATGATATATTGACTCCATGCAGGTGTGATGTTTACCTGAAACAATGTCGCGTGATCCACTGGTCGTTTGGCACTACATATAGTACAATTGGTAACATGAGAATGGGTGTCCACATACATAGTTGGCCAATAAACCCCTCACTGTTTCAGTCTTTGGTGTGTTTTCACTGTTGAACAATGAAATGCACAATCCTGGACATGTGCTTCTTCAAGGTAGCATTCGAATTCTTCCGGATTTATACATAATCGTAAGATTTGGTTCGATCCTAGATGATACAGCCGTCCTTCTATCAACTGGAAGTTTTTTGTTTGTCGAATTGTTTGTTGTTTGGATCTGTATTCCGTATTATCAAACCTACTTCCAAAGGAAAGAATGCTAACAATTTCCTGAGACCATTTGGGTATCATTTCAATATTGAAAAGATAAGCATCTTGTATGTCATCATCTACTCCTTCAGGAGCTTCCCCATTGTGTATCCTTGAAAGATGATCCGCTTGTAGATGGGTTTTACCCTTTTTGACCACCACTATGAAATCAAACTCTAGCAATATAATAAATCAGCGTACAATTCTCCCTGTATTGCATGGTTTATTTACCAGATACAAAAGAGCTTGATGATCTGTGAAGAACACAAATTTGTTTGTGAGCAAATAATGCCGAAATTTCTTTACAGCATAAATCATTCCTAACCCTTTTTGTTCGGTGGTTGTGTAGTTCTTTTTCGCACTCTTTAACTGTCGGCTTGCATAACAAACTGGAAAATCCATTGTTCCGTCTCCAGGTTGAGCCAGAATACTCCCGATTGCATATGCAGAAGCATCAATGTGAACATGGAATATCTTTACCAATCTGGTGCTTTAAGTACAGGTGCTGATATAAGGTTTTCCTTCAGCTTTTGAAATGAAGTTTCACACTCCTCGGTCCAATCTAAATTGACTAGCAAACGATACAGAGGTTGTGCAATGACTGCATACATGTATATGAATCTTCGATAATATCCGCAGTGTCCCATCAAGGATTGCACTTGTTTTGCATTAGTAGGCCTGGGTAGGTCTACTATGACTTTGACTTTGTCTAGGTCAATGGTTATGCCATTTCTTGAGACAATGTGTCCTAAGATGCGGCCTTGCTTAACCATAAAGATACACTTTTCCGGGTTAAGACAGATTCGATATGTTTTGCAATTTTCAAAGACCATTTGCAAATGGTCAATATGTTCCTCTCGTAGTAGAGAGTATACACAAAGATCATCCATGTAATTTTCTAAGAATATTCTCAGGTATTCTTTGAATGTGTGCGTCATTAACCTTTGGAAGGTATCTGGGGCATTAGTTAAGCCAAACGGCATAACTCGATACGCATAAATTCCCCATTCTCTGGCAAATGTTGTTTTGTGTTGATCCTCCCTTGCAATTGCTAGTTGGTTGTATCCAGAAAGGAATAAGCCCGTTTTCCGGCCACCCGCTCAGTACATGTTCTGTGATGGGCAAGGGATAATTATCCCTTATGGTGGCTGCATTTACCTTTTTGAGGTTTACACACACTCGCAGTTTTTCGTTCTTTTTGGGAACTACCACAATGGTTAACACCCAATCTGTATGTTCAATTTCATAGATGAATTCAGCTTCCATCAGCTTATCAATTTCCTCTTTGATTCGTTTAGCAAATGTATCATTGTATGTATAAGGACGTTGTTTGCTAGGTTCTGCATCCGATTTCAAAGGAATTGTATGTTGGCATATCGATGGATCAACTCCTTTGAGGTCTTTATAGGACCATGCAAACACATCTTTATATTTCTTGAGAAGTTGTGTTAGCCGTTCTTCTTCTTCAGGCTCTAAATCATTTGCTATATAGACCGGCTGAGGCTTTTCACCTGGTTCTGCGAGGTCTATCCTTTTTGCATTTTCAAGCCCATCGTAAGATTCTTGGTTGGTTCTTTCCCTGACTGGTGACGTCATGATGATTTTTCTGTTCTGGATGGTAAATTTCCAATAGTGTGATGGTACATTCATGTTTCCTTTCTCTAACTCCCCTTTACCATCACTATCTTCTTCAGTAGTCCATATCTTGCGTAAAGACCGTTTCAGTTCTTGGTATTTCTGTTTACGCTCCAGTTTGGTCCACTCTTGGTCTTTTGTTGTTTCTTTTTTTTATTTTTGAGATTTTTGTGATTTTGTTTCTATTTTAGCTTTTCGTACCTGTTTTATTTCCTCTCGCGTTCTTTCCCTTCGATCTTTTGAGAATCTTCCTGATATTTGATCTTTTACACAATCCTCTACTTTTACAAGCATCAAATAGTGAGTTTTACCTTTTATCATGGGCATCAAGTTTTCTCTTGCTTTGTTTCCTGCTCGTTTCCTCCTATAGCGTTCCTGGCGTCTAGGGTGCTGATTAGCAAAATCATAAAACTTGATATTCTCGGTTTCCCTTCCACGCTCACTTGAGGTGTCTGAACACTCATTATCTGCATCATCGTTTACTTCCAGATGTTCAGAGGAGTTATAAAACTCTTCTTGTTCTGGTGGTTCTATCGTCTCATCTTCTCCTGGTATAATGCTTAACATGTGGTAGGGTAGCACATCATAGCCATCCTTATCGCAAAATTTTGTTGTTGGACTATCTGTAATGGTAAAGACATCCAATGTTGCTAGTATGTGTTCCCATTCTAGAGGTTCCAAGGCATCTTCAAGGAAAGGTTCAAGAATATACTCCTTGTCCTCAATCGCTCTTTCTAAGACGCATTCCTCTCTTCTTAAGCTTCCACAATGTGAAGCTCCGCACATCCATAGCTCTTTTTGTTTCCCTAACCATGCTGGGAGTTTCGATCCTGCTACTGTAGCTCTTTTTCCACAGGTGTTTGGTTCACATCTTTGTAACTATGGTCTTTCAGGTGTATTTTAGTTGTTGTCTCGCCATGTCTGAGGTATATGTGGTCGTAACCCCAATCTTGGACCATCTTCAATTATTGCATGAATGGTCTTCCCAAGATGATCTCATGATTGTTCTTTTTGTCGAAATCGACTATTGCAAATGTATGCTCATACTCGATCCCACACGAAGTGACAATCACTTTTTCTAAGAGTCCTAGAGGCTTCTCCATGAACCCATCTGCCAATTGCAATTTCATTCTGGTAGCTCTTAAAGCTGGTTTTCCCCATTTTTTCCAGATTTCCTTGGTGGCGATAGCAACTCCCGCTCTACTATCAAGAATAGCTTTGGAAACTACTCCTTGGAATTCTACTGGTAGCGTGGTGTTTCCATCTTCTCCTCGCAATACTCTCCAACCTTTTTTAATGGTACTAGCCCAGTGTTTAGTTGAGGCCTGTCCAACTCTCTGATCCCTTCCTGTAGCCTCAAGGTGGGGTCTTTCACTCCAAAGTTTTCTAAGCATTTACCTACAGTGGTCCACATGTTTGGTCGTAACCTTAGGAGTTCGGCTAATGTGATTGTGCATGCCACCGCGGTGGACAATAACTCAATCAATCCTTGTGAATCCATCACTTTGTTAGAAGAAAGTCTTTGAGATGGGATTGCTCTCACTTCAGACTTGGCTTCATACTCTCTTAGGTAAGAGGGTAAAGTTTTCAGCGAGTCTGGTTGGTTGTGCCCCAAACTAATTGATCCCTGGTCTCCCCCTTGTGAATGTATCTCAAAGTTCATTTGTGACCTTGCCTCAAATTCTTCAATAGGAGATAAGATCACATTCTTCCCATTTCTCGTGCTATTCATGTGGTTACTCATCCTGTTAGCCTTGTTGGCCTCACGGATTTGCTTCCACAAATCGTCTAGACCGTTACAGTCCTTACCCATTTCTGTCAATGTTTTAGGCTGGAACCCATCACTTGCCTCATCTGTTGTATTTGGCACTATGATAGGTTCTCCTCTCGAATCATAGTCATTAGTGAGTCTTTCCTTTGTTTCTACTTTCTCCTCTAAGGTTGGTTGGATAGGGGTGCTTCATGCCAATTTACAGGTTTACCCAGCGGGTCTTCCATCAATGATTGAGTCGTTTCAATCATCTTTTTACACATTTTCAACCTTTGTTTTTCTATTTCCGCATATGGATAAGTCATCCACCTTTGCTCCTGGGTTTGGTTCTTTTTGAGTCTGGCTTCATAGGCTTTTAGAAGTGCATCCAATTGCTCATTTACCTTGTCCGCCAGTACAGATCCTCCTGATCCTGCACTTTTGGGCTCTACTATTTCCTTGGGTGCTATGGTTTCCGTGGTGTGTGAGCTTAAGCTAGCTAGATCCTCTAACCGCTCTAATCTATCCTTTGTATGTTTCAACTCCTCGGATAGAGCTGTTTGGTCTCGTTCTTTCCTGGCTTTCACACGCGCCTTTCTAGCTTTCCAAGTGCTTCTTTGATTTTTCATTTGTGAACTTTGGGCATCAGTTTTTGGCTCTTCCATTATGGGTTCGTTCATCATTCTTTGAGCTTGGGCTCGTGTCACCGCCTGAATAGGTATGATTGTTTCATTTTCTAACCCTCCACTGGAAGGTACTATTTCTAGCATGTTCAAGGTGGTTTTTGCTCCTTTGCTCGGGTTTTTAGGGCAATCGGGAATCAAATGAGTAACTCCATACGCGGTGCAATATGCGTTGACTCTAATGATTCTATCATGAGGACAATCTCTTAGCCAATGGTCTCCACCACACTTGTAACAGGGTCCCTTGGGTTGTTGAGGAGCTCCTTGAGCTCCCCTTTGTTGGTATGCATGTCTTTGTCCATCCATGCCTCCGTTGGCTATGAACAACAATGTTCGTTCATCTAAGCTATATCTTCCTTCTCCTGCTGCCTGTGCAGCTGTTGGTGGTCCTGTACTTCCTATCATGCTCCATGGTTCTGGTGTCGAGGGTTCTTTAGGTGGATAATAGGCAGAGTTTGCCGCATATCCATTGGGATCTTCATAATATGCATGCATAGGCACCAAACCCTTATCCTATGATTCGGTTACGGTTGGTGTGTATCTTATACTTACTGGTCGTAATCCTGGTAGGGGTGGTTGTTGCCCCAGCATCGGTTGTGGTCTTTCTACACCTACAGGTCCTGGTAGGTTGCCTGCTTGATACCTAGACATTGGTGGAACTTGAGAAGAAGCTACCTGAGCTTGGGGAGCGTAGGGTCTCTCTCTCACATATCCTTTGTTATAATAACATTCCTCTTTCCCATGGTTCGTTCATTTTTGTTCAATAGCACACCACTTGGGCTGTTTAGCCTGGGGTTTGGCGTATAAGTTAATCTTTTTTAGCACTTCATCTATAAGTAGCTTTTGGTTTACGGCTACTTCTCCTTTTGGTGCTGTCTTAGAAGACTTGCTTCCACTTTGTTGTGAAGATGAATCGTCGTCAAGGTCCTTGAACTCCCCCTCTCTGTAGACCGCACAATTGTCCACAAGGTAAAGAGCCTCCTTGGTCAATTCATTCAACGTCGTTCTTCCATAGGACAGAACTTAACATATCTTTTTAGTCTTAGGGCTGCCTTTTTTATAGATTCCCCATCTTTCTGTTTGAATTTATGGATTTGTGAGACGGTATTATGAGCTATCCCCCTTTGTGATAATTCCTCGATAAATTCGTCAACAAACACTTCCTCCATAGACTCAAAGTCTCTACGCTCTACAGAGTCAAACTAGGTAGCAGCGTCATCCTCTAGGGTTAGTCCAAACCCTGCAAATTGGGTAGGGAAGTCTAACACCTCTTCAACTCTAATTACATGCACAAAGGCTGCTACATGATCTCTTGGGTCTGTGTTTCCTGTGTATTTCTTGTTTACCCATTTTTGCACTTGAGAAGGTCTAATTCTACGATGGTCTACAAACCTCATCATTGGATCTCCACGTCCTAATCGATATACCTCCTCAGGTCTTCTGTAGTAGGCTGGTTCCTCTCCTAGTGGTGCTCCTAAGCCATAATTTCTAACAGTTCTCGCCAGAGATGGTTCATCTCTTCGAACTCGTTCTATGGGTGGTCCTCTAGGCTCTGTTGACCCTTGAGTCTTTGGCTTACTCTCTCCTTGATACCTTGAATAGAGTGGTGGCTCTTGCAAATCCCTTAGCCCTTGTGCGGCTTGATAACCATCTCGGTTTCAGTCTTGTTTCAATGTTGCACTCTGTCGAAGCCATGCCTGCAATGATGGCTGAGTTGCTAGTTGGTTTTGATTTTTGAACGCCTGCGGTCGGGTAGAATGTGAGGTGGCGTCATAATCTTCTGAAAAGGGATTTGTTGACATGCTAGGGGTGTAGGTGGCTCTTGGCACTTCGTCTGGGCGTATGTTGATGCTCCTGGAACTGTCACTTTTTCTACCTCCTCTGGGAGAATACGTTGGTATTCTTGCCCGTATCTATCAACAAAAACTATACCCTTCCCCATAGCAGTTTCATAAGAGAATAAGTAAAGAACCTTGTCTTTGCTCAATTTGTTTAAGTATGGTTCTTTGCTGCAAAAGTAAGCGACTATACCCTCACTCTCATGCTTTTAGATTCCCAGGTTTTCATTATAAGTTGGAACCCTGGTTGTTTTCTTATCATACATAAAAATTGCTCTAGGCCGATCAATGTTTGGTGGCAGTTCTTGAGCTTCTGAAACCATTTTCCCTTTCGCCACGTTATCTCCATATCTGTTGTAATCTTCAGGGTTACTGACTATCAGATAGTGGTTCCCCTTTTTGTCTCTGAATCTATCTCCATCATCATAGACTCGAATTACCTCCAATCTCTGAGCCGGCCTCTCTTCGATACAAATGCACTTGCGTCCTCGATAGTCAGAATAGACTAGGGCTCCCCTCGAGTTTGTTCCCTCTAAGAAGATCACAGTGAGCTTGGAATCATTCAAAGGATTTAGGGAGGTGCTTCCTCCTGGCATTGGTCCGTTATAGGTGAAACTTCCCAGCTGTTGACTACCCATCATGAAGAAAGATTTGTCTAATGAAGTATTAGTATCACTACCTTCCTCAATAATCGGTGCTAGTGGATCTAGCCTTGCCTGAGTTACACTCTCCTTGGTGGACACTAAGCTACCTTGGTCGCCTGCCACCTTCTGGTCTCTAAAAATGTATCTTCCTGATCTTAAATTCATCAAACTTATCAATGTAATTTACCACAAATCCAAACACTCACCTGGCAAAGGATCAGTCTCCGCACAACTTCTTGCTTTGCTGCTGAATATACCTGTACACAAGTGTCTAATTTCGACAATCAAATCAAAGTATTTATCTGCTAGAGGTTATCTTAGTAATGATTGGTATAACTGGAGAGTTAATCTCAACCACTATTGTATTTTATACACTGCTGATGTTCTAGATTAGGTCTGCTAATCTGGAAGTGCACTTCCCTCGGATGTTGCTCAATTTACGTGAAAAAGTCTGAATTCACTCTTTGCTCCGTCAAATGGACAAACAAGGTCCAAATTCACTTCTAAAAGAATTTCTGGAACCCTGAAGCCAAATGGAATCTCACTGTTTAAGCCCAGTCAAATTTTCTCTTCAATAGGCCTCAGTAGACATCCTACGCGTAGGATGTCTCCTGCTTTGTTTTGCCTAGATTTTTGCACTATGGATTCCCCTTGTTGTGCTGAGTCCACATCTGCTTTTACTTTTTGATTTGGACACCTATAAGCTGGTCAATGGATCAGAAGTCTGTTCCGACAGCCTGTTGTTGATCTTGATCAGTCTAATCAACTCCAATTTGGACCAAAATTGACTAGGGGGCTTGCCCCAGGCTATACAACACCTTGCTATGCCCACTGTCAGTGTCTGGCTTTAATTTCTTGCTTTAGACATCCTACGCGTAGGAAGTCTTTTTCATCAGAATGGCTTCAAATTCAAAACACTGGCTCCCCTTGAGTTGCTGATCACTTTGGTATGCTCAAAATTAGGTTTGGAGTGTAAAATCACACAGAAGACATCCTACGCGTAGGATGTCTTTTTTGCCTGTTTGACCCCAGACTTGACCCACAGCTTCCCCTTGATGTCAGCAACCCAGTGGTATGCTTAGATTTTGGTTTGGATTTCAAAAGTCCCCAATTTTAGCTGTTCTTGCCTTTTTCAGTCAAAAGTACTAAAGTCCACTTTGAACCCAAATTTTCTCACCCAAATGAGTTGAAACCCCTCTCAGTCACTCAATATATCATGCAAATCATGCTCATACAGCCATCATATGGTTTTCGTCTTAAAATAATGCTTTGGCACAATTTGGGTAGGATGTCTGGCAATTTCAGTCTATCTGGCCTTATCCTCTCAAGATATGGTCAAATTTCCACTTTCCAGTTGAAAATAGGGTAAACCCCACCTTCTGAATGCACTGGTCAACTCAAAATCCCAAAATTCCCACCAGATTAGCCTGTAGACATCCTACGCGTAGGATGTCTCCTGGCTTGAAATTAAATTTTTTTCTGACAGAAATGCTTCTGATGCTCTGCAGCTCTATCAGCAACACTCACAGTAACTTTTGGACTTCACTCAAGCTTTTAAACACACGTTTTGCATCTTTTTGCGTCTTTTACAAACTTGTGATGAATTTACCAAGCAAGTATACATTCATGAAGTGCTCTAGATCCTGAATCATGATGTCCTACTTACTCTACTCCTACTCATCATATAAAATGGTGATAATGGTGTTTTGGTTGCTTTCTTGCCTCTCCGGACTCTCAAGCTCTCCTCTCACCGCTTCTACCACTCCAACTCCTACTCAAGAACTCAACTAATACCTAAAACTATCTTAGTCTACCTAAATCTACCTAAGTCGAAGGATCTAGGCCAAACACATGCTTCCTAGACTCCTTCTAAGACCTAGAGAGTCGTCCACCCTCTGGTCCTATCTAAATGTAAAATGAGACTCTTGGCAAGCCAAAAATACCTATCCTCAAGGACTAGTCTCGGTCACCTACCTAAGGTTTTCGTCCCCGGCAGTGGCGCCAATGTTGGACGGATACACCGCAACGGACGTCAGCACAGCGAGAACTCACCTAACAAGATTTGTCAGCTAAGGACGAAGCTCGACCCACAGGCGTGTGGAAGCAAGTATAAGGTGTCAGCCTACACTCAACCGACTCCTAACTAATTCCTACAGAGGTCTCTACCCAATCTCTAAGTCACAGCCTTCAAGAGTGCATAAGAGGAAACTTCCTACAACGCTTTCTAGAGCCGAACACCCATCAAACAATCTCGAAACACCATGGAACTTGTAGGAGACCCTACTAAGACCAATAGGTCACTCTCCCTAAGGTTTATGAACCAAAACCCCAACCCAAAACACCCGGTGCAAAATCACGTAGGATGTCTGGCCGAAATTTGCATGTCTTCATTTCTGAAATCTAAAGTGCCTAATGTGTACCTCTACTCAATGTGAACGCGTGGATATGCTGCAATGCAAAATCGGACAACGTATGCTCACCAAATCACCAGATGAAGCTTGTAGAAAGAGCTCGCAAAACCGGATTGTACGCGTGCAATGTAGGTATCAGCACATACCTCTCGTCGGGGGCAGCACGCTGCACTTCTCTGCACTCGATTCCGACCACCGATGCACACGTAGCGTCAAGATGAAGTTCACACTCTCTCTCGTACACAGTACGCTCACTCACAGACTTCAAAACTTGTTCTTTTCAAAATGACAAAAGGTTTTCCATTAAGGTCAAAAAGTGGTATAAATACCTTACAATTCTCAAATCCTAAAGTTCCAAATCAACCATCTACTCAATCTAACTATCAAAACTGGGATACAATCTGGAAACTTCTGTAAGCCCCAATATTTACAAGGTGAAATATCGAGTTTTCTCAATAAATGAATAATTACAAAAAAAAATGATAATCTGCCGAGAAGTGAGTTTCCGTGGAGTGTGTCCAGCTTCTAACAGTCAAAATCTCACTGCTGTTAATAATCACCTTTTTTGCACTTCATTAAAAATGAGATTTGAGACCATAAGCATGTGTGCTTAGGTCTTATATACTTGTCCTATAAGTTTCATAACATTTGGATATCGTTTGATTCTGTAACGGTCATGTTTTGTTTACCGATTAGTGATTGGCTTTTGATGACTTAGGTCATTTGAGTGTAGCTTGTGCTAGATGCGAGTTGTCTGTTGTTTTCCAAGAGATTGACACCCTCTTGTAGCCTCTATGCACTAGTTGAGTCAGCTTTGTCCCATGGATTGACAATTATTTTCGTGGTTCTCGCTATGTCTGCAATAAGGTAAGAATGAGGTTAGGAAACCCATCCACATTTGGCACCATTTCCGGGAAAATAAGTTGCTCATTGATATCCTTAACACCAGCAAGGAAAGTGTCCATATCATCTTCCTCGTGCATAATCTTCGATTCCAGCTCTTTACGCAACAAAGCGATTTTAGCCTCATTGCGGCTTGCATAAAGACCTGCTAGAATATCCTAAGCTTGTTTTGCAAACAAATGTGAGGAGTAATGGTGCACTTCACAGACAACGCAATCAATGCATGAGCCTACGCATCCTTTACATCCCAACGAGCTTGTTCTACCGTAGGCAAAACAACTCTAGTAGCAGCAAGACCTGCAACATCCTCAACATCGCCTACATCCTCAGAACTAGGACGTACATCAATGCCCTGCACAATATTCCAGGTGCCCTTTGACACAAGAACATTTTGCATCATATAAGCCCACATAGGGTAATTGTCCCCATCCAACCTGTCCTCAGTAGCAAACATCTTGAACACATCTGTGTTGTTGTCATCCATGGAAAATTTCTGCACCTAATGTGAAAACTGCCCAAAATGAGGAGAAACTGAGTGAGACCAACACTGCTATATAGCACAACCCGCAGTAGACTGTAAGGCACCTGTTATGCAAAAAACAACACTGATGAAAATTTTGCACACAATAATGAAATTGCATGTGCAGACCTACTTGTAGTGGAAACGGAGGTCGAAATGAGCTCGAATCACTGAAATCGAAGAAAGTGAGCAGGCATGTGCTGGAACAGCTGGCGACTAAGCCCGAGAGGATGCAACTTGTTGTAGTACCTATTGTTGAAATTAGGGTTGCAGGAAAACACACAAAGCTCGGAGAAGACGAAGGAAGCTCAAGGCACACAGCAAAGATTATATCACTTAAAGTGCAATGGAAAGATAGATAGCCCTAGAGTGATGGGCATATATATAATGCACAAGGGAAAAAACCTTTTAAAGAGGAAAGAAATGCCCCGTCGGTCCTAGTGTGTGCACACACATCACTACCACAAGTATATGGTAACATATATCACCATCACTTCCACTTCCTCTCAAAGAGACCGCCAAGATACACTACTCCAAATCATGCGGTTGCAACTACTTTCACGCAGGTGTTAAAGTCAACAACAAAGAAAACAATAGATCATGCTCTGTACATGCTTACAACACTCAAGAACACAAAGAAAAGAAGGAAAAGTAACATATCTAGGAGCTCTAGAAGTTCTAACGCGGATTGCATACCATGCCATTGGAATGGAAGATAACTTGCCGCCGCCCCCATATTAGAATACATGGATAGTCTAAGCTCAACCATATCCACAAATCACTATCTCAAAGAAGAAAAGGATATATAAATCAGGGAAGAATCAGCAGAAGAAAACTCACATGAAGCCCATAGCAGTGAAAGCTCCAACAATGACGAAAAGAGGGCAAGGAGAGAAGAAATGAAGACAAAATCAATGGCAGCCCATTAGGAAGAACCTCAGCAAAAAAAAAAAGCAAGGTTTGAAAGAGAGAAAGAACCGTACAAAAGAAGTCACCAAGCTATAGGAGAGAACCTAGAATCATGGAGCCCCAGGGAAATCAAGGGTCCTAGGACCAAGAACCCTGAGAAGAAGATCCAAAGGATTTACTTGAGAAAATGTATGCAAAAGCCGAGGCCTTGAAGA
This sequence comes from Adiantum capillus-veneris, assembly GCF_014529385.1. NCBI lineage: Eukaryota > Viridiplantae > Streptophyta > Polypodiopsida > Polypodiales > Pteridaceae > Adiantum > Adiantum capillus-veneris. The sequence continues at coordinate 127,327,872 of NC_140948.1, read as the reverse complement.
TACAAGAAGCTCTAGAAGCGCAAAGCAAAGCAAGAGAAAAAGTCGGTTGCACAACAAAGGCAACCAGAAGTGGCACACCAAAGCAAACCACAAGATGAACAAGGAAGACATATTTAGGAATTTTGGGAATTATTCAAGTCCCATTTTTCTTAGGCTCGCATATAATGTCAATTTTTTTGGTCAATTCACTTCGAGGTTGTGCACGGGTCTTTATCACAATTTAGGATATAGAGAAGGGTAAAACTTAACTATGATGCTTACTTGTCTCGTATGTAGTGATAAAAAATGGTTCGATACAACTTGAAATTGATTTAAATCATACACACAAGTCTCTATCATTTCGAAGAGCAAGAAAATGTACATTTGTTGACCCTATCTTGCTTCTCGTGACTTAAAAAGTTACTAGGGCTACTAGTGGGAGCATAGATGAGTGGTTGATCGTTTGTGAGAATCACTTCTCAATGGTTTCAAATATAATTTTGATCCCTTAGACCTAGCTTTTTAGTGAATACCAAGAATAATTCATAAAATTGGGATTTGTAATCTCAGTATTCTTTGTCAAATCCTCAAACACATGGGTAAGGGCATAGTTTGTGGATGTGACTTTGAGATCTATTTTGTTTCTCTCTTCCTAGTGATGTGTAGGACGTTGAGATGAGATTCACACTTGGGTTCAAGGCCTAGGTGCTTCCTTGATCTAGGACCCAGTCCTGCCAAGCTCTAATTTTTTTTGAGCCAAACATACACGTCCCCATCATTTGCTGATTCTATCATTGAGCCTCACTTCATATAACCTCAAGATCTGACAGGGATATTATTTGACTTGGATAGAAAATGAGGCTCTTGCATGATGATGTGATCTCAAACTTACATTTGTTCCTTACTTGCTAGTGCTGCATATGATATTGAGATGAGGATTATTTCATAAACTCAAGGCTCACTTGCCTCACTTGAGCTAGCAATCCTAGTTGGGTTAGATTGAAGTCCCAAGCCTTACTCACTTCACTTGAGCTAGAAAGTGGACCTGATTCCTTTCTTTAGTTTGAGCTGCAAGTATATTAGTCATTCCTATTAGGCTTTCTTGATATGTTAAAGAACTTTTGGAAATGATGGGATCTCAGAAGAGTGTGGTGTTCAAAAACACCGAGGTAATGTATTAAAAACAACATAGTCATTGACAAGTCCTCATTGTTATCTAAGAATCCGTTATAGATTGTAGTGACTATTTTATCAAACAGTAGTTGGAATTTATGGGATCTCAAATGAGTCTACTGTAACATTAGTATAAAAATCAGTAACCCAATCTTTTTTTTTAAATGGGACTTTTAAGCTCAGTTTCAACTACATTCCGATTATACAAAAGGCAAAAACTCACCTTGAATAGATAGTCAAGAGGCTGACTGATCAATACATCATACCTTGCACCTTCAATTATCAATTATCTTCTTCAATTGGTAAGGTTTCAAAGGAGTTTACAATATCCCTCGTTGTTTGGTCCACTATACATTGCACTATCACTATTGCTTTCTAGCCCATGCAAGGTGCTCAAACTTAAATTCCTCTTTCCCCTACCTACTTAGAATGTTTATGCTCACTTAGTAGAGCCTACAACCCACCTTTTTGCCTAGAATTAGCAAGGGTATATACACACTAGGCTTTCTCTTATGTTCAAGCCGCAATTCAAAAACGCATGGCTAACTGAACCTACAACTTAAGTTTTTTATTCTTGGTAGCATGTGCATGGATTGGTAGAGTTTGATTCAAGCCACACCTCCTAGTGCTTGTCTAACCAATGCAAGATGCTTGAAACTATAGTTTTTATTCCTTTCCTACTTTAAATTCATGTTAGTTAAGGAATGCTATAACCTATCTTTTCTTTTTAAATTAGCAAGCATGTGTGAGGCTCGGCCTTAAGTTCAAGCCTCACTTGAAAGTGCACCACGAAGAGAGCTTATAAAATGGGTCTTAAATTGCTACCCAGCATGTGCATGCACTGGTCAAGCTGAATCTTAAGTTCAAGTCACACTTGCAAGTGCTTGTTAGCCCATGCAAGATGCTTGAACTTAAAGTCCACTTGCCATTGACCTGAATCTTTTTTGTAGTTTAGGATAGCCCATAACCCACTTTTTACTTAGAACTAGCAAGCACATTAGACGTGAGGCCTTACTTTGAAGCCTCGCTTGAAAATACAAAACTAAGGGAACGTACAAGATGGGGGTTAGATTGTTGGTAGCTAGCATGGACAAGTCAAGTTCAACCTTGATATCAAGTATGTGTAAACACGAGGCTCGACCTTCAGTTTGAGCCTTTGATACAAGAAACGCTTGCAAGTGCTAATTCGAACCATGCAAGATTCTCAAACGTAAAGTCCACTATCCCTTGCTTTTTAAATAGTTTTTTGTTTAGGTAATCCTACAATCCACCTTTTTGTGTAGCACAGCAAGCATGTGTAGAGCGGGGATCGACCTTAAGCTTGAGCCTCTCTTGAAAATCCACAATTGAGGGAACCTACAAGATGATGGGTCTAAGAATGTTTGCTACTAGCATGGAAAGGTTAATTTTAACCTTATATTCAAGCCACACTTGCAGTTGCATCTCCAATCCATGCAAGAGGTTCAAATTTAAACTCCACTTTCTCAGGCCTATCTGACAATTATATGTTTTTTATATTTCATAGCATTAGAAAACATGTACACCTAAGGATCTACTTTAAATTCAAGCCTCCCTTGTAAATGCACATATAAGGGAGCCTAAAGCATGGGTCTAAGATTCTCAAGTTGCTAGTATGGACACATCAGTTTCAACTTGAGATTCAAGCCACACTTGCAACTATTTGTCCAACCCAGGCAAGAGTAAAGTTCACTATTGCTTACCTACTTAAAAACATTACATGCTGATTTAGGAAAACCTATAATCCATCTTTTTTCTTAGGATAGCAAGAATGTGTACCCTGAGGCTCAACCATAAGTTTGAGCCTGACTCGGAGGCACACAACTAGGATGGCCTGAAACATGGGTCTAAAATTCTAGATACCTAGCATGGAATTGTTAAGTCTAACCTTAGACTCAAGTCACACTTGCACTTACTTGTTCAACCCATGTAGGATGTGTGAACTTAAAGGCGACTATCTCTTACTTGCTTAAAGACTTTATGCTAGTTTACAATAACCTACAACCCATAGTTTGGCTTAGAAGCATAAGCAACATGTGCATACCTGAGGCTCAACCATAAGTCTCAACTTAACGTGAAAGAGCACAACTAATGGAGTCCAAAAGAATGGATCTCATTTTAGCCCATAATCTTTGTTTTGGCTTAGAACTGCAAGCATATGTTATCTGAGGCTTCAGCTTAATCTCAAGCCTCACTTGGAATTACACAAGTATTAAGGGAGCCTGAAAGATGGGTGTAAGGTTCTAGGTAACTAGCATATGTTACATGAGGCCTAACATTAAGCTCAAGCCTCACTCTGAATTTCACAAGTACTAAGGGAGACTAAAATATGGGTGTAAGATTGTAGGTAACTAGCATGGACTTGTCAAGTGTAACCTCAGATTCAAGTTAACCCACCTTTTTCCTAGAAAGCATGTGTACGCCTAAGGATCAATCTTAAGTTTGGGCCTCATTTATAGGTGCACAAATAAGATAGTTTCTACAAGATGGGTCTTGGATTTTTGGTATCCAACAACTCTTGCACATGGTTTCTCAGCCCATCAAGAGGCTCAAACTTAAATTCCACTTCACTTGCAAATGCAAGCCTAGTGAACATGCATGGATAGGGCTTGGTACTATTTTGAGAGAAGCATGCATGTGCAAAGGAGACTATGACATAAGCTAGAGTCTCATGTACAAATTTTGCTAGTTCTATGCACAGGGGTAGGTTTTACCTTGTCTTGAAATGGCATAGAATTTCAAGATGGCAAGGGAGTTTGGAACATAAGTGCAAGCCTCATGCTTAGGTTGGGAAATAGTTTGAAGAGTGAGTGACTTGAGTTTAAAGTTGAAATTGACTTAATCTTCCTAGCTACCAAAACTCTTAAACCCAACTTATCAGCTCTCTTCTTAGTTGAGTTATAGGCTGTTTGAAACTAGCTTAAAGCTTTCGAGAAATCAAGGTTAGTAGGCTTTAAGTTTGAGCCTCTTACATGGGTCAGGGAGTCACTCCCAAGTGTGGCTTGAATCTAGTTTAAACTTCACCAGTCCATGCTAGATACCAGCAATTTAATACCTATCTTGTAGGACCTCTGTTAGTGGTGGACTTCCAAGTAAGGCTCAAACTTAAGGCCGAGTATTAACTGAGTCAACGTCAGTTAACAGAAGCTGCTAAAGACTGAAGACGTACGGATGCACATCGAAGATCAAAGTGAAGAAGCAGTAAAGATTGGAGTTACACATTTTCCACATTTTTCCAAAATGGTCACGTATTGTAAATTCCCGATTTATTTCAAGACATTGTAATATTTTAATGTGTTACGGACTCAATGGGAGTTCCAAGTTGTAAAGAATAGGTCAGTCACTATACCTAGGTTGCAGATACAATAAGTGTGGAGTCTCAAAGGTCTTGGGCGCCGAACATTACACATTTTAGACCTTGGCTAAGATATAAAAGCCAACTTTGTAAAGATTTTATTAAGTTTTTGGATAATAAATACACAACGTAAGCTAACGGCGCTCACTTCTCTCCTTCTCGCGCTTCCTACTCCGTCTCCAGTTGTCACATTGCGAATGCGTTTGTTGCATTGCAACCGCAGGTAAGAGCTCTACGCATTGACGTAAGCCATTCACGGTATTTTGTAGCTTTTGGCGTCGTCGACCCGCGGCCTAATTTCATTATAAATAGGAATTTACATGTTTAAATCAAAAACTAAGTATAGGTGGGGTATTGGGGCATCATTGCTAAGCATTTAGATGCATTCTCGGTCAAAAACGACTAGGTCAAAAATCCACTGCTGTTAATAATCGCGATTTTGAAACTTGACCTAAAGTGGGTTTTTGAGGCCATAGGCATGTGTGCTTAGGTCTTATAAATTTGTCCTAGAAGTTTTGTTACATTTGGATGTCATTTGATGCTCTAACGGATGTGATTTGCTTGCCGATGAGCGATTGGCTTTTGGTGATTTCAGTCACTTGAGTGTAGCTTGATTTAGATGCAAGTTGTTAGTTTTTTTCCAAGAGATTAACAACCTCTTGTAGCCTCTATGTACTAGTCGAGTCAGCTTCGTCCCATGGTTTGACAAATTAATTGTGGTTCTCGTTAATACTGCAATAAGATAGGATGGTGAGGTTAGACATGCGTCCCACATTTGGCACCGTTGCCGGGGACGAATAGACCTAAACTAAAGAAAACACGAGCATGTTGTGTAATTGTCCATTAACTTCCTCTAGGTTCACCTAGAGTAAAACTTTCTGTTTAGAAACCGCATAGCTTAAGATTGTCGTCTTTTGCTGTGTAGAGGTAGCTTGGAGGTAAGTTGTACTTGCCAAGTTCCTTTAGGATTGTAGGATTGTAAATTTAGATTAGGATTTGGAGAATGATTGGTAGACGAGACAATTCTTAAGATCAAGGCTCTGAAAAACATAAAAAACACAAGAAAACGAGTGTTTGTGGACACTTTCCACAACCCCATTGCATGAGAATGTAGGAGTAGGGTAAGTAGGATCCAAGGTGGATAGCAGAACATTGCTCACTCCAAACGAATCATCTATGATTTGTTTATGTAAAGTTGCAAAGTTTCAGATCTACGGCTAGAAATAGCACGAAAAGACTCCAAGCCATTCAGTCCAACTGGAGAGTAAGCCTAATAGTTGTATGAACCACTGGGTAAGCTCAAGGACACTTTGAGGTAAAATTTTCAAGAGTTGGCCAAAACTCAGATTATTTACTTTTTCTTGACATTTTGGGCCAAATTAAGTTTTGACTTGATTCATAGGCTCAAAATAGATCATGTAAAGACTGTCCAGTGAAAAAGTTCAAAAAAGTGTCAGTTTTGGGTCTAAAGTTAATAATCACAATTATGAACTTTCAACTGAGATTTGACCAAGGTTCATACCATTGACTCCTTGCATGTATACAAACAACTTTTGTAAAGGCCCAAAAGATTTGAATCACCAAACTGGCAAAATACTGGGTAAAAACTAAAGTTTGTACAGACTTTTTGAGTCTTGAGTGTAAATTGGGAAAAAATTTGTCCAAACTTGATGAAACTTGATTCATAGGCTTGTATTGATGTGATAAATATGTGTATATGCTCAGTTGATCAAAAAGATGAAAAAAGTTACCAATTGTAAATAATCGCGATTATTTACATCTGTCCCATTTTTTAACTTTTTTGACCAAGTCAGCATACCACTAGTTTTACCATGTTGTAATAAGCTCACAAACCAAATTTGGTAAGATTTGGATCACTGGATTGAAAATTGTGACCAAATTTGCAAAGTCAATCTACGGACAGAAAACTGATGACCATTTGACCAAAAATTATCCAAACTTGATGAAACTTGGCTAGAGACCTTAAGTTGAGCTCCTTAACAGATCTGTGTCAAGATTGGGACAAAAACTTACAAAAAATTTTCCAGAGTAAATAATCGCGATTATTTACATCTGCTCCAAAAATTGACAATCTTGCATATTTGGGCATACCACAAGGTCAAGCATAGCAAGTAGACCCCACAAATCAAATTTGGTAAAATTTGGATCACAAAAGTAAGACTTAAGCCAAATTCTTGAAATCAGAGTCTATGGACACGAAACAGTTGATAAACTTGATGACTCTTGTCTAAATTAAGTTTTAACTTGACTCAGAGACTCAAAAGAGATCATAAAAAGACTGTTTAGGGAAAAAGTTGAAAAAAGTTGTCATTTTAGGTCAAAAGTTAATAATCGCGATTATGAACTTTTGGCTCAAAACTGATCAAGGTTGATACCAGTGATTCATTACATGTGTACAAACAACTTTTGTAAAGGCACAAAAGATTTGGATCACAAAACAGGCTAAACTTGGTAAAAACTGAAATCTGTACTGATTGTCGAGAACTCGAGTCTGTCTGACTTGGTGAATCTTGTTCAAATTAAGTTTTAACTTGATTCACAGACTCAAAAGAGATCATAAAAAGACTCTTTAGGGAAAAAGTTGAAAAAATTTGTCATTTTAGGTCAAAAGTTAATAATCGCGATTATTAACTTTTGGCTCAAAACTGACCAAGATTGATACCATAGACTCTAAGCATGACTACAAACATCTTTTGTGAAGGCTCATAGAGTTTGGATCACAAAACATGCCAAAAACTTGCTAAAAATTGAAATCTGACTGAATGTGATAATTTGAGTCTGACTTGATGAATCTTGTTCAAATTAAGTTTTAACTTGATTCATAGGCTCAAAAGAGATCATAAAGAGACTGTTTAGGGAAAAAGTTGAAAAAAGTTGTCATTTTAGGTCAAAAGTTAATAATCGTGATTATTAACTTTTGGCTCAAAATTGACCAAGATTGATAAGCATGATTGCAAACATCTTTTGTGAAGCTCATAGAGTTTGGATCACAAAACAGGCCAAAAACTTGCTAAAAATTGAATTCTGATTGATTGTCGAGAAATTGAGTCTGACTTGATGAATCTTGTTCAAATTAAGTTTTAACTTGATTCATAGGCTCAAAATAGATCATAAAAAGACTCTCCTCTGAAAAAGTTGAAAAAAGTTATCATTTTAGGTCATAAGTTAATAATCGTGATTATTAACTTTTGGCTCAAAACTGATCAAGGTTGATACGATAGACTCTAATCATGATTGCAAACATCTTTTGTGACGGCTCATGAAGTTTGGATCACAAAACAGACCAAAATCTTGATAAAACCTAAAATCTGTACTGGTTGTCGAGAACTTGAGTATGACTTGGTAAATCTTGTTCAAATTTAGTGAAACTTGACTCATAGGCTTATATTGATGTGTTAAACAAGTGTACATGCTCAGTTGACCAAAAATTGCCAAAAGTAAATAATCGCGATTATTTACTTTTGAAAAAAAATCTTTAAAAAAACAGTAAATAATCGCGATTATTTACTTTTGCTCCATAATTGAAAAATTTTGCACAATTGAGTATACCACAGGGTCTAGTACATCAAGTAGACTCCACAAATCAAATTTGGTGAAAGTTGGATCACAACTTTGAGACTTAAGCCAAATTCTTGGAATCAGAGTCTGCGGACACTAAACAGTTGATAACTTGGACAAATCTTGATCAAATTCAACCAAACTTGTCCAGAGAGCACAACAAGGTAATTACTTGGCAAAACAAGCCTAAAAAGTGTCAAAACTGAGAAAAGTAAATAATCGGGGTTATTTATTTTTGAGTCCCAAAAACAAGATTTTGGACTTTTGAGCTTGTATAGTGCTAGAACAACATAATACAAGGCCACTCATCAATTTTGGGTTCCATTGGATCCAAATTGGTACCTGTCAACTCAATTTCAAGTTGCAGATTAGTCCTTTAGCTCCTTGCAAGGATAGAATTTGAAAATCTCATTTGCTGACTCACTTAACTCAGATTGAAGAACCAAGTTGCAGGCAAAGAATTGGGAGCTTGACAAGAGCTGAACTCAAGTCAAGTAGAAAAAACGGATAACAATATAATATGCAGGTTGGGTTATCCAAGGCCTAGATTTTCATCATTTCAAAGGCTGCAATCAATTCTGACACTTTCGAGCTAGAGTTAATCAACTCTTGTGAGTTGAAGAGAAATCAACTGCCAAAAGTACTTTGGCAAAGGCAGTCTTATCAAACTTGAGCAGAAATCTTTTTGCTAATCAATACCAAGTCTGCTAGGAGACAGTTTTTACAGACTCAGTCGACATGGACTCATCTCGAGCTGAGAGTTCAAGTACAGCAGAGCAAGCCAGTAGCAGTGCTAACACAGGTACAAGTGCAAAAGATCAGATTTTACAGCTTTATGGCTACATTGGAGATAAAGTCTTGTATACATATTCAAAAGTCCATAGATACTTAATGAATAGCAAAAGCAGCACAGGAGCCAAGATCCTACTGATCAGAGTAAAACCAAATTCAGAGAACTCCCAGATGTTCACAGACTTCAGTGGAGCCAAGTATTGCAAGCTCAAATATGAAGTGCAGATAGAAGTTCAAAAAGTCAACCCAAATGGATATCCAAAAATCTACACAAGTCCGTAAAGCATCCAATTAGTGCATATGCAACCAGGGTCATTGTACATGGATTACAGTGGTCAGATCTACAGTCGAGATCCAGAATTGCAAGATCCAACAGATCAACCAATAGAAGCCAGTCTAATTGGAGAACCGAACCAAAGACGGTACAAAGGTCAAGATGGAGCAATCTATAGCTTAATGCTTAGTGTTTTAAAAGAAGATGCCAACAACTTGGCAAGCATAGAATCAGAAACTTCTCACCAAGAGTTTGACATGCCAGGACCAAATGAAACACCACCAGTCATGGCGTATTGCTCAGATTGTGGAAGAAAAGGTAGACATTTTGCTTAAGATTGTCCAAGAAATCCTGACAACAGGGATACATCAACAGCCAAGCAAGGTACAGAGAAAATTGGAAATGCAAATCTCGATGTGAGTGCAGCTAACCTCTCACTTTTGATGGAATCAGATGATTCTGTACTACCATTAGAAGCACCAATAAAAACTCTGCAAGTTCAAAGTCAGCATAAAGATGCACAGACACCTGAAAAGCTTAAAATTGACTCTTTGAACAATAAATTCTTGCATGAATTTAGTCAAGGTGTCGAGATATTGCAAAAGGTTGAAAAGAATGTTAGATTTGCAAATGATTTTGTATCCACTGACACAAGTGTGCAATCATTCACGAGTCTACGAAACACATCAAACAGAATGATGTTAGCTTTGTATGGTACCCATAATTCATATGCACACTATGTGGACCAAAAAGGACAACTGTATAAAAGGGATCAACCAGTGTTTGAATGGCCCACATACCAATTCATAGAAGTATGTCCAATGATAGATCAGAAAGGATCGTTCATTTCAGAGGAAAGAATCTATTATAGCCCATCCTCTCTAGAGCTGAAGGATATTACTCAAGTGAACCAAGAGATCTGTTCAGAGCCAAACTCTCCTCCATTGGAAATAAAGCTTCGATGTTGTGACCAAACGAGCATATACTTCGACCATAACAGTCGTAGATATAGACGAGATTCTAGCATCTATGATGCCTTGGGTCCTGAAACTACAGAAGATCATATCATAGGAGACCCATGGAATTGACAATATCAGGGCAAAGATAATGTTATCTACAACTTGACTTGGGCAATAATTTGTCATGTTTCACGGAGATACATAGGGAACTATGCAGAGGATTTATAGATGCCAAACATCAACAGTGCTACACAAAGTGTACCTTCACAGTCCCAAAAGGTGAGACTCAACCAGAGCCAAACAATTTTGAGCTCTCACAATGAAGCAGGCTATAGTGATCACCCTAGGAAGGGGGGAGCAAATTCATCAAACTCAAATCTACTACAAGAAAATGTTACACTAGTTAGAAGCCCAAGAACTTCTAGCCAGCAGACCTCTTCAAAGCAGAAACCATTGAAATATCATATGGTTGTTGGAAGTTTTTCACTGACCCAAAAACCATCAAAATTTGCAGAAACATTCTTCTATGAAGATCATCGGGGACAAAAGTTTCAGTTGATCTCCACAAGTCAGGGTCAAAAAATGACAAATTCCATAGTGCTCAAGCAATTGGATGAGACCAAGCTCGCATATGCATATCGAGATGCAAATGACAATGATTCTCAGCAGGTTCAAGACATTGTACAAACTCATTTGGATGGTATGACTGAAGTCAAAGACTATCTGAAGATGATGCAAACCCTCAAGCTGCCAGAACAGGTGACAAAAAATTCAAAATCAATGAAAGCTAAAGTCCAAAAGGCTACACAAAGATCACCACCAAAATATCGTCTGAAGAAACAGATTATGCCAAAAAGTACAATGGACCTATGAAGGTCAAAGGTTACTCAAATGCAGGAGGACAATGCTCAACAATTGCAAAAAAGTGCACTATCACAGTCATACGAGTCGACATCAACAGAAGCAGATCGATTATAAGTGTGTTTTGGGCATTGTACCCCGGAGTGTGTTTCCAGAACAAGGATAAGTCTTTCATAAACACAGGTTTTCTCTGGATCTGCTAGGATTTCTTTGTACAGTGCGCTTGAGCAGAAAACCCAGTAATCTTTGGCACTTGATCTTTAAAAACAGTACGGCAAATACTCATGACTTTACTATGGAGGCTTATGCTCCATATAAACACATTAAAGAACTGCAGGCACCAGTCCAAAAAAAAATGGTTGTCCTTGCGACAGAACACCTGCTTATCAAGTACATCATATTTCAGCATTTCATCTGCATATGCCGGGGCCTTTTCACCAAAAAAGACCGTTCAAGTCCAGCACCAGAGCCCTTTTTTCATCACATAAACGCTTAGGCACCCATATTAGGTCTGGTAGAGGATACCATTCAGCAAAAATAACCGGCCCACTTGGGTGCACATAATTTAGGCGCTCAATAATACTACGAGCAAGCTGTGAATATCATTCAAGTCGTTTTTCAATCTCCATTTTCTGTCTCCTTAAGTGCCTGGCTTTGTGGACTCACCATCTCCGTAATTTCTGCCATTGCATGGCCGCAGTTGCATCAGGCATGACGATTAATGCCTGTTTCTCTTCCTCTGCAAGGAAACCGCGATACGAAATGAACAAGTTTAAAAAAGAAAAACCGCAAAAATTACAATGAACTATTACAATGAACTGCTGCTCAGATTTATATTGCACAAAAATACATTTTCATTGGAAAACAAAATTCATGTCAGTTACAATACGCATTTGGATTTCAAAATGGTCTAGCATATATAGTGAAGGGCACAACCGGGTAGGGAGCAATAAGTCTTAACACAATTTTTTTCAAGCTCTTGAGCGGGTGGCTTTCTTTTCACCTTTGGAGCTTTCAGCCTTGTCCTAACCACAGGTTGTGCTTGCAATGTCTTCGGGTACCTCTTCAAGGCCAACTTTTCTTTTCAGCTGAGCTTTACGCAAAAAATCTTCGAGAGGGCTGTTGTCACCAACTTCTTGCTCATCTTCTATGTTGTCATTCTTCAAAGTTCCCCTGAGCCACTAGCCACTATCTGCTAAGAATCTTCTGCTTTGTCAGTTGCAGCAGGCATCGCTGGCACACGAGGCACACGAGGAGCCATGACAAAAAAATAATCTTCTTTTTCATCTTCTGAGTTCCTGCTCACATCACCGCCTTCCTCCGTTGTTTTCATGCTTTCATTTGGCATCTGCTGGGAGCCCTCATCCACCCCTTCACTCCTTGCATCCAGCTCAACACCCTTCTCTGTCGAAGGGTTCTCACCTGTATCCAGCTCATCACTCTCCTCGATCGAAAGGTCCTCCTCCATTACAGCCTTTCCCTTGCCCTTTGTGTCATGCACATTGCCCACATCACAGAGGGACTGCCCCAGGCCTGCAACAAAAAACGTGGATTAAGACTCATATAAGCATGTCATGTATGCTAGAAAATGTTTGATATGCTGTGACTATGTGTGCGGCCTGGCATACATTGGAATCCATTATGCTGACAAGCCCAGTATGCTAATTCGAATTGCTGAGTATGCTAACTAGCATATCCAATATGCTAGTTTGCATCTGGAGATGGTAGCTTACTTACTAGATTTGCCATTATGACAAACTTACTCTAGACTGTACACTGAGCACAAGTATGCTAATTAGCATACAAGATATGCTAATTAGCATACTAGATATGCTAATGAGCATACTGGGTATGCTAATTAGCATATTGGGACTGCTAGTAGCTAGCATACAAGGACTATCTTCAGTATGCTAATTAGCATATCCAGTATGCTAATTAGCATACCCAGTATGCTATTTAGTATTCCCAATATGCTAATTAGCATACCCAGTATGCTATTTAGCATATCCAGTATGCTAATTAGCATATCCAATATGCTAATAAGCATATCTAGTACGTGAATCAACATACCCAGTATGCTAATGAGCATTCCCACTATGCTAATTAGCATACCCAGTATGCTATTTAGCATATCCAGTATGCTAATTAGCATATCCAATATGCTAATCAGCATACCCAGTACGCTAATCAGCATACCCAGTATGCTAATCAGCATATAGGGTTTTCTAGTTAGCATTTGGATATGGTAGTTAACTTACTAGATATGCTAATATGCCAAACTTACTCTAATATGTACACTGAGCACAGGGTATGCTAATTAGCATACAAGATATGCTAATTAGCATATCCAGTTAACACACTCAATATTCTCATTGGGTATGCTAATTAGCATATCTTGTGTTCTAATTAGCATATCAAGTATGCTAATTAGCATATCCAGTATGCTAATCAGCATACCCAGTATGCTAATCAGCATATCCAATTAACACACTAAATATTCTAATGAACACACTGGGTATGCTAATTAGCACACCCTGTACAATCTTACCAGATGTTGGTGTGATTGGATGTCTTTGCCCTGTGGGTTTCCAACACCATTCTTGTGGTATCCTTTGCTGGCAGGTCACAGCTCTACATTTTGTCGACAAGGAGCATGCAGCTGTAAAGCAGAGAAAGTGGTAGCTATGCCCACAGGGCATCTTGACCGTGGCGGAGATTCCCTTTACTTCAAGTGGAGAACTGCAGCCACTTCACGGGTTAATCATCGTCCCATCGCATACCCCTTCTATACTTTCTATAAAAGTGCCCATAGCCATATTACACAGGGCAGTGGGAATGGAGGATCCTTGTAGCATCTTGCTCATGTGCATTAGGAGCTGCAGTTGACCTTCACATGCATTCACTTTTGCTTCCATAACCTCCACATTAATCTGTACACCAAAAAAAGAGGAGCATGGTAAGTACATAGGTTTGTTGTGCACATATTCCAATCATACGGTAGAAGCATAAAAGTCACGCACTTACACGCTAACAAGTTGAGTCAGCAGCAAGAGTGTCCTCACTGTCAAGAAATGCCAAACCTTCCAATGTCTCTTTAAACGTCTCTATTTTTACTTTACACTCTATTTCCCTCTTTGCATCCACGCTATCGCTCTGTAGTAACCTCTGTAATTCATTTTCAGTGTCGTGAAGCTTTTGTCTCATAGCAAGCACAATTGGGGTGACCCAGCATTGCTTGCTTGGACAACCCTCGCAGCTTCAAAGTCTGATTTTGCAGTTAGAAGATGTTCTTTAGCATCTTGCAGTTGTTTGTTGAGAATTTCAGAGGCAGCATTTATGTGCTGCAAATTCTCAACGCCAAAAAATGACAGGCTTTCAGCCTGCTAGTGAGTGATGTGACGAGAGATGGGTGTCTCCTTGTTATCCTCCTTCATTTCAGCTTGCGCCTCCTCGATGTTTTGACATACATTGCGCATCCTCCACTTTTCGACATGGGCCTCATAGTACCCTTTCTCTCGGAGGTCCTGCAAATGCTGGACAGCGAATTCAGCCCAATTGAATTGCATGACTGAGCTACTTGCAATTGCCGCCGGGCTGAATTCTTTTACAAACCCCTTCGCGAATGTAGAGTTGATCTCCATGTTTGTTGGGGGCTTCTGGTACACCTTGTAATGCAGTTGCATCACCTGGTCGAACATATTAGTACGCAAACAAATTCATTTAATGCGATAGTGACTACGATTCTTTGACTCTCTGAAAACACTGAACCACTCCACATCACTGATCTGATCCCACCTCACTAGTTTGGGGTTGGCACCAGCCAGGGAGAGGCCATGAACATCATTGAACTCTTCTGCTGTAATACAGAATTTGCTCTGTACTGGGACTGTAAACTTTGGAGCTTTCCATCGGCCTGCACACCCCAATGTCACAAGATTAGCAGTAGGAAAGTGCACTATTGAGCACTTCCTTCCAATTTCAAGGTTCAAATCAAACACTGGTTTGTGCTTCTTGAGCCAGACTTCGACTTGAGCGATTGTATTTCAAGTGACTATTCACAAGATGTTCTACTGCTAAAGCCGACATCAAGGGACAACTCTCCAGCCAAGACAGCACCAGCACCTATCCTCACAAATCATAATGAGGTAGAGAGAGAGAGTACCTGAGTCATCCTTCCCCTTTGTATGCAAGTTCTTTGCGATTGGGGATGCTGGGGAATCAGAGAGCTTCACCCTTTTTCGGGGCGGAGAAGAAGCAGCAGAAAGTTCAGCCCTCGACTTTGTTTTTGGTTCTCTCTTACCTCTGGCCCCTGCGCCCCTCTTACCTTTGGCCCCTGCGTCCGCTTCTCTCCATGCATGTTGACTGCACCACTCCGCTTCTCTCCACGCATTTTGACTGTCCCACTCCCCTCATAGTAACACTGCATAAATGGTCAGGAAAGTGGATTCACGGTGGTCTCCCTATTTTGAAATATTTGATGGATTCCCACACGTTTGGAAAGTTACACTCTCATTATGCTTACAAGATATGCTTGTTGCCACATGATAACTAGCACAAAAAGCATGACAAGTTAACATGCTTAAACCCACATAGCAAAAGTGCACACCTAAGAATGCCTACAAGCATGTACAAGTCAAGTTCTACCCTAAGTTTAAAGCACTCTTTAAACTACTTTCCCAACTTATGCAAGAGGTTCGAGCTTAATTTCGATCCTCCCTTGCTATCCTGGAGACTCTAATATCCATGCATGTTTGCTAGGCTAGCATTTTCAAGTTAGGCTCCAACTGAAGTTTAAGTCTTCTTTTCTCACTTGAAAAAATCTATGCTCGTTTAGGAGGAGTTATTATCCACCATTGTATCAAGCCATACGCATGTATAGTGTGTGAAAGTGGAAACCTATGAATGCCTACAAATTGAGAGCTAGTGTTGACCGCTGGGTCAACAACACAACATAACTCAATTTTCGTACCAAAGTCTTATCTTTTGCGAGTTATGAAATGCTGCGGATTATGTCTATAAACGTCATTTGTAATGAGTAATTATTCTAGTTTCAGAAGCCGGGGTGCAATGGCACTTCCAGATTGTAAATACAAATCCATTTGACCCATTCAACCCCATTTTTGGTTAAACCTAAGGTAGCCTAAGTATATAAGGTACCTAGGTCATTTTGTAAAGGAGACTTTAATCATAATCAAACTTTAGCGCTGCCGTCTACTGTGTGTGAGAGAGAAAGAGAGTGAGCGTGAGCTTCATCCTCTCGCTACGCCCGGCTCGCTCAACACATTGGAGATCCGACTGCACCATTGTTGTAGGCTCGAGGAGAGCTACGCGACAACGCCAAGCATTCCACGCGAGAAGAAGTGCACACGCCAACGCATCTACGAGCTATTTGTGGCCGTAAGTGTATCAAACGATGTCTGTTTTCTGCGTGCTAGTAGTCTATAGAATCGTGGCGACATAAGCTACGCATAGGTACTCATAAATTTCAGTTTCGGGCACTTTCAAAATTCAGCTCTGTCATCCTACGTGTTTTCTGTAGATGGGTTTAGAGTGAGGGTTTTGAGTGTAGAAGCTTAGGGACAGGTGTATCCTAGTGAGGGGATGGTGTTCCTTAAGTTTCGTATGAATCTGGCATGATTAGGTGAGTTACCTTCCGTATGTGTGTATGTGGCTAGGTGGTGTAGTTGACAGCAGTGAGGTTCTTGATTGTGGTTTAGTTGGCCTTCCTGAGTGTTGTATGTGTAGGATGGTCTCAACCTGACAAGCTAGAGAGATTTCCTCCGTGTGCCTATCGTGTCATCTGTGTCCTCGATTGACATTATGTTGATCTAGGTAGTGTTTGCATGCACTTCATGGGTGTGTGAGTCTGCCCGTCCAACATTGGCGCCGCTGCCGGGGACACAAGGACCTAAGTAGGTTTCCTACTAACACTCGTGTGATGGTTGCTTGATTTAGTTTCGGCTAAAGAAAGCGTTTTTCTTAAGTGGATCCGGAAGAGGATATTCCGCGATCAAGTGGATAGCCA
Organism: Adiantum capillus-veneris; assembly: GCF_014529385.1. Lineage (NCBI taxonomy): Eukaryota > Viridiplantae > Streptophyta > Polypodiopsida > Polypodiales > Pteridaceae > Adiantum > Adiantum capillus-veneris. Next base: position 127,310,857 of record NC_140948.1, on the reverse strand, counting down.
GGAAGCGTGTGTCTTGCCGAGGGTCTGCGACTAGATAGGTTTAGTTAGGATCTATGGATTAGAGTAGTTGTTGGTGGTCGAGTGATTTGTGAGGTGATAAAAGCGTTTACTAGTCCGTGTGTGGCAGTGAAGCGTTTTTCTACTCATAGATGCAAAAACCCATATGATTTGTAGGAGTAGCTTTAGGTAAGTGATCCGATTCTGATCTAGAGCTATTCAGCATTGAATTATTTTCTAAAGTGCTTGATTGCATTTAAAATCACGGAAAAGTGTGCTTTTGAGGGTAAAAATGCATTAAACAAGCTTTTGTGGATATTTTTGTATGACTAACTGATGTTGTGCATATAAAAGAGCATTTGCAAGGGTTCTGTGAAGAAAACCTGCAATTTTGTAAACATAGACATCCTACGCGTAGGATGTCTCAAGGGGGTTTTGGAGACCAAATTTGAAAATTTTGACTGCAATAGTGTGTTCAGAGGGTAGGTTTTACCCATGTAACATATTGACTTGAGTGTTTTTTCCTATTTTTGTTGACCAAAAGCCAAAAGGCGGAGTCAGAAAATGTAAAATTTCAGAAAAGGCTTAAATTGAGTGATTTTTGCATGTTTTTGCAATTGTGAAGCATACTTGCACTTGCTGAGAGCATAAGGAAGCATCAGGGACACTTCAGTCTCAAAAAATCAGAAGTAGACATCCTACGCGTAGGATGTCTACAGGGTGATCTGGGTATTTTTTTGAAAATCTGAGGTTATCAGCGTGTTTAGAAGGTAGGTTTTATCCTATTTTCACCTGGAGAGTGGAAATTTGACCATATCTTGGCAGGATAAGGCCAGATAGACTGAAATTGCCAGACATCCTACCCAAATTGTGCCAAGGCATTATTCCAAGACCAAAACCATAGGATGGCTTCAGGAGCATGATCTACATAATGTTTTGAGTGCATGTGAGAGTTTTCAGCTCATTTGGGTGAGAAAATTGAGTTCAAAGCGGACTTTAGCATTTTTTACTCGAAAAGCAAGAACAGCTAAAAATTGGGGTTTTTGAAATCCAAACCAAAATTTAAGCATACCATTGGGTTACTGACATCAAGGGGAAGCTGTGGGACAAGTCTGGGGTCAAACATGCCAAAAAGACATCCTACGCGTAGGATGTCTTCTGTGTGATTTAAGACTCTAAACACATTTCTGAGCATACCACAGTGATCAGCACCTTAAGGAGAGTCTGTGGTTCAAATTTGGGGCAATTCTGAGCAAAAAGACATCCTACGCGTAGGATGTCTACTTCATAATTCTGAAACCAAAATTCTATTGTGACCATACCATGCTGTCATCTAGCCTTAGGCAAGCCTCCTAGGCAAATTTAGTCCAATTTGGAGTTGATTTGAGTTAGGAATTCATCAGAACAGACATCAGGCTTTTGGAACAGATTCTTGATCATTTGACCAACCTATAGGTGTCAGAATCAAAAAAATAAAAATAGCTGTGAGTTTAGCACATCAAGGGGAAGATACAGTGCAAGTTTGATCTGAAACAGAGCAAGAAGACATCCTACGCGTAGGATGTCTCCAGCTTGATTTAGGATTCCAAACCAACCTATGAGCACACCACTGTGATCAGCACACCAAGGAGAAGCTGGGGTGAAAATTTCAAGTCATTCTGAGCAAAAAGACATCCTACGCGTAGTATACCAAATGAAAATCTGAGCATACCATTGTGTTGCTGGACTTAAGGGGAGTCTTTGGACCAAATTTTGTTAAATTCTGAGCATATAGACATACTACGCGTAGTATGTCTCTAGGACAGTTTTAGGGTCCAACTGTACTTTTGACCATACAGAAGTGTTCACAGTGTCACAAAGATCCCAAATCTTTTTTTCAAAATTGAATTTGGACTCATTTTGACCAGTCTCAACTGCATTTCACTATTTTGGCCATAACTTTCACAAACAGTATTGGATTGGAAAAGGTTTTATATCAAAACGTAGCCTGAGAGCGGCTCTACAGATCTTAGAGCACAACCTGAAACCGGACCTGCAGGCAACCATTTAGTTCAACTTTGAAAAAAAGCGTCGTTTGAGGCCTCAAAATTCATCCAGAAGTCAGGGGTGTCTAAAAGCGACAATTTACGAGAATTGTGACGAAACGGTTGCGCTTTTGGACATAGTTTCGACTTTTCCCTAACCAAAGCACTTGAACACAGTGGACTAAGTCTACTTGAACCAAGCAAAAGCTCTTAAGCCTAGAAATCATGTCTACCCTAGATTCAAACTCAGCTTACACAAGCTTGGAGATCCCGACGATAGAGGAATATCCTCCCACAATGGATCTTCCAAACTTGCAATTGATAAAGACCCATCTTGTTGAGAGAGTTTGGATGATTGGTCATGAGAGTGAAGGGCTATATAGATACATTGACGACAATGAGGTCAATCTTTATAGGTGCTCAGATCCATACCTAGAAGAGATAACGGATTGCAAGCTCTATATGTTTACACATACGGAGTCGACTGTCAATGGAGATCTATAGTTGTCGACAAGTATGGACGAGAATACAAAGTTGTAGAAAGCACAAATCCACAGACTGTACTAGAAAGAGGTGGGTATTTCGTCAATGAAGGACCACAAATGCCTCCACCAAACACGAGAACTCCTATAGGAATTCCAAGAAGAGAGCCACCAGGATTCCCTTCAAGAGCGATAACGAGAGAAGGATTGGGAGAGTCTCTGGTTAGAATTGTAGACAATCGACGAGTTAGACCATCCCAAGTCCAGAAATGGGTAAACAGAAAATACTCCGGAGATAAAGATCCAAGAGATCACGTAACGGCTTTTAGAAGAGTGATTAGAGCAGAGGAAGTTTCAAATTTTGCGACACAGTTTGCGGGATTTGGATTGACTCTAGAAGATGATGTAGCTACATGGTTCGAGTCGGTGGAAAAATGGGATTTTGAGACCCTAGATGAGCTGTTTGAGGAGTTTATTGAAGAATTCTCACCAAAAGGCATTGCTCACAACACGGTTTCGCAAATCCATAGATTCAAACAGAAAGAGGATGAATCAGTACGCAAAGCATCATTACGGCTCAAGAGATATGTTAAGCTCTGTCCGAGAGCGGAATTACCTACGCAAGCACAACTGATGCTGATCTTTATCCAGGGAATGAGAGATGAGGGCCTTCAGAAGGATCTGCATATGATAAGGAGGATGAAGCTAAACGAGTTGATCAAAGAAGCTCTTTATCTAGTGGATAATTGTGAGGCATACAAAGAAAAGGACTTAAAGAGTCAAGGAGATGACACATCCTCTCAGCACAATGTTTCGCAGATAAGTGAGTCCGTTGCTAAGCCAACGGCACCTATTGATCAAGAAAAGCTTATCGACGACTTGGTCAAGAGGTTGATTCCTCTTGTAAGGTCTGGTTCAGGAGAGCTAAAGTGGTGTGAAATTGAGAGAAAATGGACGAACCATACGGAGGAAGAGTGCTATTATAGCATGGAAAATGCTAGGGAGAGGTATGTACAACCTGTTCCAGAAGCACCTATTCCACCTAGATACATTACGGAGAATGCGCCAGGACCAGTAGGAGTTTTAAGGCCACAGCTTGTCTTAGGACAATAACCTCCTCCGCCAGGTGCTAGAATGTCGATAGACATGAGATACATGTCAATGATGGAAGCATCAAATAAACCAACGCCAGTACTAGCTACAATGTGGTATAGCAACCAAAGTGAGTACTACCCTTCGGAGCAACAAAATGTGAGAGAAACACATGGAGTGGTGAGGCCGGTACAACCTCCACCTCCTGGGTTTCAGTCGAAAGAAAGAAGGTATGAAATGGACGAAAGGACATTGCGATTCATTGCAAATAGCGGCTTATCTAGGTCAAAGCTTGCTTATAGCCAAGAGGAAATACAAAAAGAATCTCCTCAACCAAAGACAGATTGTCACAAAAGTCGTGACAACCACTTGGTCAAACAATGTCCTCATACGGAGATCACTGAAGTAAATGCCTATTGTCTTGAGTGTGGCATCACTCACGTGATCCCCGATTGCCCGAAAAACCCAAACCAAATCAAGAAAATCACGACAAATGTATCAGGGATTGTTCAGCTACCTAGTAGCTCAGAAAATGAAAATGTTGTACCAGTTCAAGTGGTTACGAGAGCACAAGCCCAAAAGAAAGCTGGTGAGAATCCAGAGACAAAGAACACGGAAAGTGACACGAGTCCAAAGACAGATGATGGACCAAAGACAGACGCACCTAGTCAAAAAACCAAGAGCAAACGAAATAGTTGGAAAGCTAGAAAGACTAGGATGAAAGCACGCAAGGAACGAGAGCAAAAATCCCTAGCTGAGAAGCTTACCGAAGCTGAGGAGAAGATAAAACAACATGAGGAAAAGGAGGCACCTTCTCTTACACAGATGGTTAAACCTCTAGAAGAACCATCCACGGATGAGAAACCGAGAAGTGCTAGTTTAGGAGGATCTGTGTTGGCAGAAAAGGTTAATGAGACATTAGATGCCCTCTTGAAAGCCTATGATGCGAGGCTCAAAAACAACCAAACCCAAGAACACAGGTGGATGACATATCCCTATACGGAACTAGAAAAGCAAAGGTTTGAAATGTGCCATAAAATGATTCAAACAGCCCAAGCTTTACTAGAACCACCAGTTGCAAAACCTGAGGATGTGAGCCGTGTCATGCCTACACAAGTAATCCCACCAAACCAGGAACTAAAAGAGCCAGATACTAGTCATGAGCACAGACCAAAACTCAATGACCCAGCATTAGAACCAAGGATAGTACTGAATACCATGGATAACTCTTCCGAGGGATTTCACCAAGCTATACCTGAGGATTGTAAAGAGATAGATGGTCTTGACGAATTGTGGAAACAAGTCAGAGAGTCCAATGAAGCCGATGACCAAAGAAGACGAGTAGACAAGACTGGTGATGAACGAGGAGTGTTTCTACCACCAATAGAGTAATTTGAAACTGGATCTCAAATGAATCTAGACGTGAGATCGTGTTGGGGCGACAAAGGATCTGTACAATCTATGGATAGTCAACCCCATTCGCTAAGAACACTACCGTCCTACATGGGAGAATACGAGACCAAGTCAGATGTGGTTGCAGTCCCATCATAGAGACTGTCTCCCAACAAGGCCATCGATTCAAAGGGGCTAGTAGATATTCTATCTACCCCAGTCACCTGTACAATAATGCTAGCCGAGTTGCTCAGAATAAGACCAAACATGTGGGCTAATGTGGGTAAATGCCTAGAGAAATTTGGTGTAAAAACCCCAATGACTCGAATTGAGGAAGGCATCAAAGAGCTTGAAATGCCTCAACTAAATACTAGGCCAGTGCCATTAAACAAGGTAGGCGAGTATTACGAGGGAGAAGATGGAAACACCACCCTTCCTGTGGAATTCAATGGTGAAAAAACCATGGCAATCCTTGACAGTGGACGTGGTGTGGCCATTGCAACCAAAGAGGTTTGGAAAAAATGGGGAAAACCTACTTTGAGATCCACACAAATGACCCTGCAGCTTGCAGACGGACACAAGGAAAAGCCCCTAGGAATGCTACAAAAAGTAATTGTTACTTCTTGTGGCATTGAATATGAACACACTTTTGTTGTTGTTGACTTTGGCAAGAAGAACAACTATGAAATCATTCTGGGAAGACCATTCATGCGACAATTCAAAATGGTCCAAGATTGGGGTTATGACCATATATACCTGAGACATATGGAAACCATAACAAAGATAAAATTGAGGGACCATAGCTATAGGGATGTGACGAGAACACGCGTTGAGGAGTTTGATTCCGCCACAGTTGCAGGATCAGAACTTCCAGCTTGGTTAGGTAAGCCTAAAGAACTGTGGATGTGTGGAGCTTCACAATGTGGTAGCTTGAAACGTGAGGAATGTATCCTAGAGCGAGCTATGGAGGATAGGGACTATATCCCAGAACCATTCCTAAAGAAGAGTTAGAGCCTTTTGGATGGGAACACATCTTGGCTACTCTGGACGTGTGCGTCGTGGAGGATGCTCCCACAACAAAGTTTTGTGATGAAAATGGCTATGATGTCGTTCCTTATTTTGCATTGAGTGTAATCCAGGAAAACGAAGAGGTCCAGACATCAACAAGCTCTCAAAATAAGGAGCAAACAAAGAAATGTGGAGAATCAAAAGATGAAGAAGACGACGAGTTCTATGACTCTATAGAACACTTCGAGCTTCAAGAAGATCAACGACCCAGGAATCAATGTCTTCGCTACACGAATAAAGTGCATCAAAAGTGGATTCCAAAGTCCTCTGTGAAGACACAACCACCACAATCATCCTCATACATGGCTCCTAATAAGGATGCAAAGACTCACCTAGGAGGAATACGACCAGAGCAACGAGCTAACAATGCTCTAATCAATGGGCTAGAAAAGTCCTCCAAGAAACTACCACCCACGAGCAAACAGACGGTAACTTTCCACTACCAACCAAAAAATCAAGGGAAAGTACAAGAAGTCAACCTTGCTGAGGATAGTAGCGATAGTGGCAAATCTTACGACATCCCCTATCATCAACTTAGACCATCACTATCACCAACCCCTTCAGCAACAACCATGACAGGTCAAAAGAACAGGACAACAAGTCAAAGTCAAAAAGCTCGACAAATCTGGATACCCAAAAGCCAGATCGGCCAAAAACAGATATGGATCAAGAAGACAAAGATCTCTAATGACAAATCACAAGATCCAACACCAAAACAAAAACAAGGAAAGCGTGCACAAACGGGTAAGAATATTACAAAGTCGCAAGCTTTCACAACTCAGGTTTGGGCTCCAAAGAAGTTGATTCAAGCACAAAAAAATCAGGAATTCATTTGGATTCCAAAACAACCACAGTATCAACTTTCAAAGCCTGAATCCCGTCACCAACCAAGCGTACAAGGGCCGAAGCAAAGACCACTGTTGACTCCCACAACAAAAAGGTGGATCCCAAAGAAGTCTCTTCAAACACAAACGAAGCACGGGAAAGTATGGGTTTCCAAACGAGCGTCAGCAACAAAATAGCCAATAATCGCAAAGAAATGGGTCCCAAAGAAGAACAACAAAACTTCTGTCAGTGCATCACCGCTTGAATTCTTACAATTCTTCCTACGATTACAGTATAGTTAGAAGAGAGCAAGTCGCTTCAATCAAGCAACGATACAAGAGCTTCAAAGACCATTACATTGCTTAGAATAGGAAGCCTCGCCAACAAATGCCAATAAGAAAATTGCTTATACCCACACCTTGCACAACATAAATCTTTTCCATGCATTGACTTTGTATGCATAATAGGGCTACATTACAAGGCCTGCATAGGCACAACTTTTAATTTCCCAAGCACAACACATACCCTTTGCGATACCCTGTCGTAAAGGATGACTCCAAATAGGAAGGGGGGAGGCATTCTGAATGCGGACCTAACATTATGACTATTAGAGGGCAATGTTTTGTGAGATGCATTAAATTTTTGCGTTTTATTGTGATAATTTTTTGACGAAATTTAGAGTATATGCCCTCATAGTAGTGTTACAGAGGAGTATGAGGACAAAATCCATATAAGAGCCCCTAGGGACGTGTGTATAGTGTACATAGCATTTAGATTTCTATTTGAATTATTTTTCTTTTGTTTAGTTGTTTTAAGATTTTCTTTGTTTATTATTAAGAAAAAATATAAAAAATCCATAATCCACATGAAGAAAAGACTGACGAGAGGCCTCAGCACTACAAAGAGAAGAAGGTACAGGAAAACGATGAAACTTCACGAAGTATGTCTCAGCAGCCACTACAACAGCCGAAGAACTTGTCACAAAGCAGTGTCAACAAGCAACCGACAAGTCATAAAAGTCAAAATCGAGTCGCTAAGCCACAAAATGAGTGAGGTGTTAGTCCCAAAGCTTCAAGTAATATTCTCTGTGGTCTAAGCGTCTTAGGTATTGTAGGTACTGCTCAAGCTGGAAGAGTTGAGCATATTTAAGTTGTGTCGCTCATGCTGGTATAGGTGAGCAAAAGAGTCGAAGTCTACTATACTTAAGTCTGGTGAAGTGAAGGAGAAGGTCCAAAAGACACTCACGTACTGAGCACAGTGAGATACGAGTGGAAAAACTTCTACATTGAAAACCCTTCTTGGAAAGGTGGAAGCTATTGAGACATCTTTTGATGTCACATGTGCTACATTTATTCCTCGAAACACCCATCATCTCCTTCTTTCACATTGCATGCTTTTGTTGACAAATTTCTCATATGCATATAGAGTGTCCCATAATTGGCACTTGCATCAGGCACTCTTTTCGTGTTTCACCCAAGCACTCACCTTCATGAACATGTACTTCACGTTCAACTGCTCAACTCCAATAAGAGCGTATACCAAAGGCATTTTCTTCCCCACCGGGTTTTTTCCCTTTGGTCATCCAGGTTTTAGACCCTAATCTAAAGACACATATCACCATCCTCTTGTACATATTCCTTCTACATCAACAATAAGGAAATGCTACTCAAATCAATTGACAAATGAATTGGAGCACCAATTTCAGATCATAGCATACTTCTCCTCAATGGCGAGTCGAAGAATGGCCTACAATGACAAAGCTACAGACAACACTAACAACATGATTGCACAGAAACAAAGAAGTCACCAATGAAGAAGAGCAGACATAAAAGTAATCAGAGGATCTCAAAAGATGAATGGTTATGATGATAGATGTCTGCTCTAATGGATCATAGTTCTTGTTGTGGTTCAACAAAGATACAAGCAGTGCAACAGATGAAGCAAAATGACAGTAAAGACCACATCAACAACGAAAATCAGGTCATGTCGGGGACGACATGAACACGGAAGGAGGGAATTTTGACCGCTGGGTCAACAACACAACATAACTCAAGTTTCGTACCAAAGTCTTATCTTTTGCGAGTTATGAAATGCTGCGGATTATGGCTATAAACATCATTTGTAATGAGTAGTTATTCTAGTTTCAGAAGCCAGGGTGCAATGGCACTTCCAGATTGTAAATACAAAGCCATTTGACCCATTCAACCCCATTTTTGGTTAAACCTAAGGTAGCCTTAGTATATAAGGTACCTAGGTCATTTTGTAAAGGAGACTTTAATCATAATCAAACTTTAGCGCTGCCATCTACTGTGTGTGAGAGAGAAAGAGAGTGAGCATGAGCTTCATCCTCTCGCTACGCCCGGCTCGCTCAACACATTGGAGATCCGACTGCACCATTGTTGTAGGCTCGAGGAGAGCTACGCGACAACGCCAAGCATTCCACGCGAGAAGAAGCGCACACGACGACGCATCTACGAGCTATTTGTGGCCGTAAGTGTATCAAACGATGTCTGTTTTTTGCGTGCTAGTAGTCTATAGAATCGTGGCGACATAAGCTACGCATAGGTACTCATAAATTTCAGTTTCGGGCACTTTCAAAATTCAGCTCTGTCATCCTACGCATTTTCTGCAGATGGGTTTAGAGTGAGGGTTTTGAGTGTAGAAGCTTAGGGACAGGTGTATCCTAGTGAGGGGATGGTGTTCCTTAAGTTTCGTATGAATCTGGCATGATTAGGCGAGTTACCTTCCGTATGTGTGTATGTGGCTAGGTGGTGTAGTTGAGAGCAGTGAGGTTCTTGATTGTGGTTTAGTTGGCCTTCCTGAGTGTTGTATGTGTAGGATGGTATCAGCCTGACAAGCTAGAGAGATTTCCTCCGTGTGCCTATCGTGTCATTTGTGTCCTCGATTGACATTATGTTGATCTAGGTAGTGTTTTCATGCACTTCATGGGTGTGTGAGTCTGCCCGTCCAACAGCTAGCATGCACAAGTCAAGTTCTATCCTAAATTTAAAGCACTCTTGAAACTACTTTCCCAACTTATGCAAGAGGCTCAAGCTTAAGCTCGATCCTCCCTTGCTATCTTGGAGACTCTATGCTAGATTAGGAGAGGCTACAATACCAAGTTATATCCATGCATGCATGTTTAATAGGCTAGCATTTGCAAGTGAGGCTCCAACTTAATTTGGAGTCTTCTTTGCTCACTTGAAAGCATCTATGCTGGTTTAGTACTAGCTAGTATCCACCATTGCATCAAGCAGTTTGCATGTATAGTGTGTGGAAGTGCACAACTATGAATGCCTACAAATTGAGTACTAGCATGTACAAGTCAATTTCTACCCTAAATTTAAAACACTCTTAAAACTAACTTCCAAAATTATGCAAGTGGCTCAAGCTTAAGTTTGATCCTCCCTTGCTATCTTGGACACTATATCCTAGATTAAGAGAGGCTATAGTAACAAGCCATATTCATGCATGTTTACTAGAATTTGCAAGTGAGGCTCCAAATTAAGTTTGGGTCTCCTTTGATCACTTGAAAACATATATGATGGTTTAGGACAAGCTATTAACCACCATTGTACCAAGCCAAATGCATGCATAGTGTGTGGAAGTTCACACCTATGATTCCTACATGTTGAGAGCTAGCATGTACAAGTCAAGCTCTATCCTTTATTTAAGGTACTCTTGGAACTACTTTTCCAACTTATTCAAGAGGCTCTAGCTTAAGTTTGATCCTCCCTTGCTATCTTGGAGACTCTATGCTAGATTAGGAGAGGCTATAGTACCAAGCCATATCCATGCGTTTTTACTAGTCTAGGATTTGCAAATGAGGCTCCAACTTAAGTTTGAGTCTCCTTTTATCACTTGAAAACATCTATGCTTGTTTAGGACAAGCTATTATCCACCATTGTATCAAGCCATACGCATGCATAGTGTGTGGAAGTGCACACCTATGAATGCCTACAAGTTGAGAGCTAACTTTTACAAGTCAAGTTCTACACTAAAGTTAAAGATCCCTTGAAACTACTTTCCCAACTTATGCAAGAGGCTCGAGCTTAAGTTCGATCATCCCTTGCTATCTTGGAGGCTCTATGCTAGCTAAGGAGAGGCTATAGTAACAAACCATATTCATGCATGTATACTAGGCTAGCATTTGCAAGTAAGGCTTCAACTTAAGTTTGAGTCTCCTTTGCTCACTTGAAAACATTTATGCTGGTTTAGGACAGGCTATTATCCACCATTGTATCAAACCACACACATGCATAGTGTGTGGAAGTGCACACCTATGAATGCCTACAAGTTGAGAGCTAACTTTTACAAGTCAAGTTCTACCCTAAAGTTAAAGCTCTCTTGAAACTACTTTTCCAACTTATGCAAGAGGCTCGAGCTTAATTTTGGTCCTCCCTTCCTATCTTGGACACTCTATGCTAGATTAGGAGAGGCTATAGTACCAAGCCATATCCATTCTCGTTTACTAGGCTAGTATTTGCAAGTGAGGCTCCAACGTAAGTTCGAGCCTCCTTTGTTCACTTGAAAAATATATGCTAGTTTAGGACTAGCTAAGTTCAAGCCTCCTTTACTCACTTGAAAAAAATTATGTTGGTTTAGGATTGTCTATTATGAAACATCATATCAAGCCATACACATGCAAAGTGGACATGAGCACCTATGAATGCCTACAAGGTGAGAGCGAGCGTGTACAAGTCAATTTCTACCCTAAATTTAAAGCACCATTGACACTACTTTCTCAACTTATGCAAGAGTCTCGAGCTTACGTTCGATCCTCGATGAGGTTAGGCTATAGTAACAAGACATATCCCTGCATGTTTACTAGGCTAGCATTTGCAAGTGGGGATCCAACTTAAGTTCGAGCCTCCTTTGCTCACTTGAAAACATCTACGATGTTGGTTTAGAACAAGCTACTATCCACCATTGTATCAAGCCATACGCATGTATAGTGTGTGAAAGTGCACACCTATGAATGCCTACAAGTTGAGAGCTAGCGTGTACAACTCAAGCTCTGTCCTAAATTTAGAACTCTCTTAAAACTACTTTTCCAACTTATGCAAGAGCCTCAATCTTAAGTTTGATCCTCGCTTGCTATCTTGGAGACTCTATGCTAGATTAGGAGAGGCTATAGTACCAAGCCATATCCATGCATGTTTACTAGGCTAGCATTTGCAACTGAGGCTCCAACTTAAGTTCGAGCCTACTTTGCTCACTTGAAAAAACCTATGCTAGTTTAGGACTTTCTATTATGAACCATTGTATCAAGCCATATGCATGCATAGTGGAAGTGCACACCTATGACTACCTACAAGGTGAGAGCTAGCATGTACAAATCAAGTTCTACCCTAAATTTAAAGCACTCTTGACACTACTTTCTCTTGCAAAAGTCTCGAGCTTAAGTGTGATCCTCTCTTGCTATCATCCCGAGCCTCTGTAGATGTCTGCGAGTGACAAAGAGATGATTACCTGCCATTGTGTTGGAGAGAAAGCTTAGTTGGATCAATTGTTGTGGCCATTGTTTGATGTTGTTGATACAATTCTTATACTCGGCAATAGAGGGCTCTAAATAAATATCAAGACCTTGATGTGGGTGAGTCACTATGCTAGATTAGGAGAGGCTATCATAACAAGACATATCCATGCATCTTTACTAGGCTAGCTTTTGCTAGTGAGGCTCCAACTTAAGTTCGAGCCTCCTTTGCTCTCTTGAGAACATCTATGCTGGTTTAAGACAAGCTAATATTATCCACCATCATATCAAGCCATACTCATGTATAGTGTGTGGAAGTGCACACCTATGAATGCTTACAAGTTGAAAGCTAGCATATAGAACTCAAGCTCTATCCTAAATTTAAAACTCTCTTGAAACTACTTTCCCAACTTATGCAAGAGCCTCGGCCTTAAGTTTGATTATCTTGCTATCTTGGAGACTCTATGCTAGATTAGGAGAGGCTATAGTACCAAGTCATATCCATGCATGTTTACTATGCTAGCATTTTCAAGTGAGGCTCCAACAATGACCTCCTTTGCTCACTTGAAAAAAACTATGTTGGTTTAGGACTAGCTATTATGAACCATTGTATCAAGCTATATGTATGCATAGTGGACGTGCACACCTATGAGTGCCTACAAGGTGAGAGATAGCATGTACAAGTCAAGTTCTACCCTAAATTATTTAAGCACTCTTGATACTACTTTCTCTTGCAAGAGGCTCAAGCTTAAGTTTGATCCTCCACCAAGCCATATCCAAACATGTTTACTAGGCTAGAATTTGCAAGTGAGGCTCCAACTTAAGTTTGAGCCTCCTTTACTCAATTGAACAAATCTATGTTGGTTTAGGACTAGCTATTATGAACCATTGTATCAAGCCATATGCATTCAAATCCATGAATGCCTTCAAGTTGAGAGCTAGCATGTACAAGTCAAGCTCTACCCTAAGTTTGAAGCACTCTTGACACTACTTTCTCAACTTATGGAAGAGGCTCGAGCTTAAGTTTTCCCCTTCCTTACTATCTTGGAGACTCTATGCTAGATCAAGAGAGGGTATAGTCTGCCTTTGCTCCTAGATCTTGCTAGCACTTGTACATGATTAAGTATGAGTCTCTTCTACACATGCATGCTTATATATGAGGTTTGTACCAAGCCGTATGCATGCAATATTGCTACCCTAAGGCTAAAAATTGGATTGTTGCATGAAAAAAAAAAACTTTCTATCCCATAGAAAAATATCCTAGTTTAGGATGAGAAGCCAGCAGTCAAAGACAAAATACCACATCAAAACAGCAATGGGGATCTTTATTGCTTACCAAGTGTGCTCCTTGTTTGATTTCACAAAGTTCTTTGGTGATTGTTTTTGGAGCAAAGAATAGCACTTAAATGAATACTCATCAATAAAAGAGGACATGTGTATGCTAAATACATAAAGATCAGAGAGCATGGATAATAATCCAAGCGTACTTAGAGATTATACATTGAGTAGATCAATCATAGAGGGTGATTAAAACTATTACACATAGATTAGAGATACTAGCACTTAGAGATTAGGTGATTAGGTAGACTAGTAAGCAATTAGAGTGATTGAAAATCCATTATAAAGAGATTGAAGAGCTTAAAAGTCAATTACATGGATTACACATTGTAACCTAGAGAAAATTGAGAGGACAGAGAGTTCAAAGAACTAATGCATAGGTTAAAGGTTTATTAAACTGAAAAGATGCTGATTAGAGAGCTTGGGAGAATGATTAGCATTAGGGAAAGGGCAGGAGAGAGAGAGAGAGAGAGAGAGAGAGGGAGGGGGGGATGAGGGGGGGAGAGAGCTCCCAATTCAAATTTCAAAATTTGAATTCAGCCGCTCCTAACTCCCACTTGAAATTTGAATTGAATTGAGGAGTCTCCTTTGACCCTTATCTAATGATGCCAGTTTAATGCTAAATCGTCACTATTATGCATTCTAGAGAGAGAGGGGGGGGGGGTGTCAAGTGCCACACCCCTACGTGTGCACCTATACCCATGCTCACTAGAGACTAGAGAGAGAGAGGCTCAGAGCATGCGATATTCAACGAGCATACTGCTGCCTTGCTAGACTGTCATGTGCGTGGGGGCCCGGGGGCAGGGATATGCATTGGCGACTTTCTCCCTCACCGGCTTTCTATACCAAGGTGCCACAATCCATGACATCCACCAAAATTTCCATGCTGCACAGCGAGGTTGTTGCACAGCCACTGTCGAAGATGTTGCACTCATGCAAGGCGTCAAGACCATCAGGCTCGACAAAACTGCCAAGGATGGCGCTACCTCTCTCATGCAATTTGTTGCCTACATGCAATTTGATCTTTTTAAACTACATTGGAAGATGGTAACCTTGTGAAGAGTGCTCCCAAGTTCTCTTTTTTCATAAGAGCATATTTTCTATTTTACTTTATTATCAAGTGGCCGATTCCTATCTGGCTAAGACACATTTTTCCCAACTAGTGTGGAATACCCCATGCTTGGGCTCGAGCTTAAGTTTGAGCCTAGAGCTCATGGCCAGAACTAATTTCTCATGCCTTACTTGAGTCAAGTGGCTTGCCAATTGTATTGAATGGGATGTGAAGACAAAGAATCCAAGACGGAACACATTTCTATCCATACAAATCTATTCTTATTCAAGCTAGTTGTTGGTTAAGATTGATGGATTATGCTCATTATGTAATCATCACATCATTGAGCTTGAAAAGATCAGCTTAAAGAGAAGATAACCCTTGTGAAACAAAGATCTGCAATGCCATTAAAAAAAAAGAGGTAACCCTGGGCATGATAGTACCTCTTTGTTATGCTCAAGATTTATACAAAGAGTGTCTATAAGAGTCAATAGTGGCATGATAATTGGCTCTACCCACAAAAGTGACTATCACAAGACGTTGGAGACATTCCTACTATAAATCCCCACATTGTGAACAACGACAATGTCATGCTGAGGTAAGGCGGGCAATGCTATTACAACAAAGTAGAAGCCTATCAAGTTTCTCTTCCAAGTACCAGTTTTCAATTTGACCTACAAGTCCTGCTTTGTGAGACCAAAATCTGGTGAGACTGAATCTTGTCATTTTTAGATGTTGATAGATAAGAGCTCAAACTGGGTCTTTACAAAATTAGGTACAATAGTATTTTGGATGTGAACTTAAGACCCAGCACCTGGGTATGGATACCTATCCCTCTACACTAACATAACAATCTTCAAACTCAATTGCAAGTACTATAGTATTAGGGTGCTTTGGGACATTGATCATTTGGTGCCAGTTTGATTGCCTATTTAGTCGCTCCCCACACCTTTACCGGTGACCAGCTCAAGTTACAAATGAATTTCTCTAGACACAGCATGTGATATTTGCCAAGGTAGGCTTGTATTTCTCACCAAAGTATCGTATTGCACCCCTTCTACCAAGCTACAAGGAAGTTACTCCACTAGACCTGGTCTGCATGCTTATTTCTAATAGGGTGGATTGTGGTGACAAATTAGGTCCTCCTAGAGCAACTCTGTTGTACTCCTCTTGTAAATCACTTCCTGTTAGCCATTCTCAAGCTCTTGGATCATCCTTCTCAACGTTTGGTCGGGAACCTTTTATGGTCTACGTGTGGTTGTTTGTTTCCTTAGGCCAAGGGTAGCTAGCCAACCATTACGCTCTTGCCAACACTTGAAAGGTTTGGTATTATTGATTGACTGCATTAGAGTAGGGAAATGTTAAGCAAGCTCATTGTTCAAGGACTTGTTCAAGAGGTTGAGCCTTGAAGAAAGCTCCTTCTACATTTGATCCATTGTAGAGGTTCCCCTACTACCAATGGACCCTAGCCCCTAAAGATTTGGTGGATCTCTAAAGAGATCAGGAGCATACGCCTTAATGAGGTTTCAAGGACCTCATTTTATCGAGTATTTTGCATGCCTGAGAGCTGTTATGACCAAGCCAAACTACATGTCTTAAGGAGCACCGGTACCAATGAATTATGTGGAACCCTGTGTTGCGTACTGACTAGGGACATATGCATTGTAACTGACCCTGTGAAGCATGTGTCCCCCTAGAAATTGGTCAAAGGGAAACTATGGGGATTGGAGGAGCAGCATAGGGTTAGACAGAGCAGCATGTAGTAGGAGAGACTAAGACATTTCAAAGGAGGTTACATGGGTGTATATTCAAGTCTATATGTATTGATTGCAATTAGAGCATGAATGGAGAAAAGTAGCTGCCTTTTATTTAAGGCTTAGGATGAGGGAAAAAATATGAGAATAGAGGCCACGCTTCCATGGTGGCAAGCTGCATATAAAGAAAATTTAGGTGGTAGTAGCAGCTTCTCAAAAGTGGAATTTTGAACTTGACCCAACAAATATGATCAAGATTGGGGACTTTGGGCCTTAGGAGCCTTTGGAGTGTGAACACTAAAACGATTACAATGGGATCCAAGGGTTGGCTCTTGAATTATCTTTTTGACCCTATAAATTCTTTGGGAAGAGCATTGGAGGTGCTCGGGTCTATCAAGAGACTTTGGGATAGATTTTGGAACACGGTTGTGGCTAACCGACAAGCTCATATGATATCTAGCTTTTTGTGCCTAGCTGCTCACAAAGGGATTGCAGTGGCTCCTTGGCTAGTATATAGTGGACACTCGAGCATAGTTGAGATGCAACCATGCCCTTACAAGACATAATAACATTATTTCTAGGAGTTCGCTCAAGCCCAATAGATTTGGATTTGGCATTTGAGGCTTATGGGTGCCATTACGTCGGTTACTATGAATTTACTTGGGGTGTAATAACTTGGTCAAATCTATCTACTCCCACCTT
Source organism: Adiantum capillus-veneris (assembly GCF_014529385.1). Lineage (NCBI taxonomy): Eukaryota > Viridiplantae > Streptophyta > Polypodiopsida > Polypodiales > Pteridaceae > Adiantum > Adiantum capillus-veneris. The sequence continues at coordinate 127,293,656 of NC_140948.1, read as the reverse complement.
AGGATAGAAGTTTGAGTCAAGTAGCCAAACTATTAAGATATCGACAAGTGTACATGTTTGTGTCCTGTTGTAGGTTGTAGCAATAGATCTTGGAGTCAAAAGAGGGATTTTACATGGGAGCCAATCAACAATTTTACACTTTGACTCATTCGGAGAGCCAAGTGCTTTTGCAATTATCAAGGGCTTTTTAGGAGGAGCTTGGATACATATGCTCCATGAGATTAGTATTGGATTTGAGTCCCCTTAGGTTGAGCAAAGAGATAATGTCTGTTTCTTGTTAAAAAATCAAGATTTGCCCCCTTCTCCCATTTTCAACAAGATTTATGATCGCAATGTTGGCCTCCTATTTGGTGTGTGTGTGTGTGTGTGTGTGTGTGTGTGTGTGTGTGTGTGTGTGTGTGTGTGTGTGTGTGTGTGTGTGTGTGTGTGTGTGTGTGTGTGTGTGTGTGTGTGTGTGTGTGTGTGTGTGTGTGTGTAGCATGTGGGTTCACAAAAGTGTTTCCATTGTGGTTGTCAACAATGTACAATACTAGACTCTTCAATCTCATTAGCTATTTGCTTAAGAATATGGAACAACGTTCCCTAGTGCAATAATCTAGCACCTTGAAACCAACCTTCCAAGAACGTGTGATGCAAAGATTGTGCCACAGCTTGTTCATGTCCAACAACCTAGCATCAAGCAATCTCTCTGCAATATGTGTGACAAAAAGAACATGCCTCAACTTTCTCAAATGAAGAAACCTACTAGCACCATACAACTTTTCTGCAAAAACTTTTGACATAAATATTATGCCACGACTTTCTCAAGTGGAGTAACCTAGCACCACATAACCTTTCTACAAGAAAGTATGCCATAACTTTCTCAAGTGCGACAACCTAGTACAATGCCACCTATGTATGAACTGGTGACACAAATAATGTGCTACAACTTCCTCAAATGAAACAACCTAGCACAGTGCAACCTATAACCATGGCCTGGTGACATATAGAACATGTCACAGCTTCCTCAAGACTTGCAACAACCTAGCACAATGCAACCTCTCCACAAGAACTTGGGACACAAACAATTGTCCCAAATTTGTACATTTTTCCCAAAATTCCTAAATATGTCTTAAGGAGAGATGTCTCCAAGACCACCTTCACCCGCTATGAGAGATACACGTCCCCGGGGGTCTATGTACAAAATATACAATTTACACTTTTATACAATTTTCTATATACATCAAAGTTGTGAAAGCATTTTCATAGGGGAGGAGATTTAAGCACCTTACCAAACATGGAGTTTAGGCCATGAGCTGGACTGCATTCAGAGGCACCTAGCGACTAGTAATACCCCTGAATGGGTGTTATGAATGAAAGCGTACTCAAGAAAAATATAACATTGTGGAGGGTGAATATATGTGGACACCACATTACGAGAAGCGAGAGAGAGAGAGAGAGAATATAGTGGAGGGTGAAATAGAGTACATAGAGACATGAAAAAAGGACAACAGAGAATCTTTAAATGCCCCTTCTAAATGAAACAAGCAACCATGTATTAAAGCAATGAAAAAACCTGGGTTTACCATATCATCAGAAAAGTTTATGAAAAAATAACTAGTAGAGCACCGGACCCTGTCCTGTGTAGGGATCGACCGGTCCACCCATCCACATCCGCTCTACTACGGACATAGAGAATTTCACTTCGCCGGGAGCAAGCCAGAACACCTCCAACCTACTGAGCTAGACATAAGTTGAGGCCGCTTCACCTCCCTCCATGAACCCAAGCTCTGAAAGGATCCCAAGTACTAGTAGGTGGCAGGGTATCAACACCAACCATACTAGTTTAGGCACCATGCCTCTTCGATGCCCAGCATCAGGTGTTTTGGCAAAGCCAAGGCAAAATCCTCGACGCGTTAGCCGTGTAGGTCACACAACCCCCAATGCACTAATCGTGTAGATGAGCCTAACAAAAAGAAGAAGACCTATGCAACACCCCTAATCCAGCAAAGCCCTAGGTCAACCACCCTTTAGTCTAAGGCTAAGCGATGTAGGTGATCCTAGTCTTGTAACGACGCTGCCATGAGAAACATAATACGTGAGTTTCATCACAATAGAAGTTTCCATATGCACAAATAATCTTTTCCAAGCAGCTAGACTGTACAGGGCCTCTACCCTTACATGTCTACCATAAACCATCCAGACCACGCCTCACCCAACTTGGGTGAGGCATGACTAATCCTACATAACCACTTTAGAACATAATATGGCTGCAAAAATTTCGACAACATTTCGGCAGCATAACCATATCGAGAAAGAAAACCATGAGCCACACCGGCTTCCACCGTAAAATCACAACTATAATCCATGAGGGAATCTCAACCCTTAACCACAAATCATTATCACACTGAATCAATTTCCACACTTGGAGTTTGACATATCCTCTGTAGTCAACCAGATTCCACACACACATGACCCTTAAGACATGATTCTTTCACGCATAAAAAGAGTCCAACCAGCAACTAATCATGATATAAAAATACAATTTTTGACAATATTAACCATGAAAAGTTGATGCATCACATCTGCACTTCACCTCCCTAGCACATAGAGCTAGTTTTGACATAGAAAGGTGGAAAGCAATCATAACCATGCATATGAGGTATCCACATCAATGCATAAGTTTCCATACATCATATGATAACATTCCATCACCATAAACATGATGCAAAACAGCTTCGACCTTTAGGTCAACCATAAACCATAACTTCACACATATGCAAAAAACAACTTTTTGATATTTTCGGGAGCATGCATAACATGCAAATTTGACCTCAAACCAATGCATCAAGCTTAGCTCCATAATATAGACTAGTCTAATAGTTGAAATCAACTCACCAAAACAAACCATAAATTATACATAAATAGCTCGGCTAACTCACGGCGTCATATGGTACTCCCCCTTGGTAGCACCCTACACGCGTAGGTAAAACCGGTTATGGAACGATTAATAACTCGCATTCCCGAGGTGATAACGGAGACCTAAATAAATTTATCATCAAGTTCCATCACAAGCTTTTTAATTGGTTAAGTGGGTTTGCCCATCCGGTGAATCTATATAGTGGTTCTCCAAGGAGCCTGGAGTCAGAAAATTTGGTGAAGTGGCTAGCAAGCTATTTTTTGACCATACCTCTTAGCTCGTGCGTGATTTTCACATGACACCAAAGAGAGAAAATGTTCTAAATGATGTGTTTAATCTCTAACACAAAGGGCTCGGGCTGATTCATAACAGTTTGTGTGTTATGACCAAAATAGTGTTCCTACCGCCTCTATGACGTGAAACAAAAAGTGCTTTTTATGCACGCACGTGATCATAAACGCATTATGCGCATAAATCAGCGTGTTAAACATGATGAAAAAGCATGGGGTAACTTCATGCATACTCAATTAATCCATACATGCACTCGTATACAAAAAAAATCACCGAGAGGGTGACTACTCAGAAAAATGACATAGAGAGAGAGAGATGATGATAGCTATGGAGTTTAGAGATTCTCACCGTGCTTTAGAATCAATTAGCAGCTATCAAAAGGCTTCTTGCTTTGCCACAAGAGAGCGATGATGAGAGCTACGTAGAGGTATTTTCCATGAAAGCTTTCGGAGAGCGCGTACATCGTGAAACGAAAGAGGAGATAGTAAGCAAGTAGAGAGAGAATATCCTTCTTCTTCTTCTTCTTCTTCTTCTTCCTGAGAGAGAAGAGCTTATGGAGATGGTGATGAAGAGCTTGCACCACTCCATATAATAGATATGTATAGCCTTGCGGTAGTAGGCGCAACAGACGGCACTGAAGACTAAGGTGTCTATGCCAATTTATAGCTTCTCCAACCATCCGAAGTGTGCCCCAAGCTACAGGTAGCGCTACCTCTCAGCCAGGATTAGCTTCTTGCTTTTGGGAAAAGACTCCAATCTTTTCTAAATACATGGCACAACTTTTGGTGGTCAACTCTCCCACTTACCATTCAATTTTTCCAATAAAACTTACCAGTTGACAATATCTGGCCAACTAATGGAACCTTAGCTAGACTATGCCATGCCGTGATGTCATGACATAATTATGACTTTCACGTACTGCCCCGACAAATTTACGATACTGCTTTTTATAAAGATAATTCTCCTAAAAATCTTGTTTGGTCCCATTTTTGCTCTAGGTGATCATTTTTAAATCTGATGGAGATTAAAATTAATGTTTTAATGTTTAGGTCATCCTAAAAAGCATATATCTTTTCAAAAACGCCAAAAATTACAAAAAGCTAAAAATAGCGTAAAAAGAACAAAAAGCAAAATTTTCCAAAATATAACCACGGGTTCCCCTCGTCCACTGGAATAAGAAAGCAAACTCGCTTTTCACTGAAAAACACTAGAAATCATGAAAAGTTAAAAATAGCGTAAAAAGCACCCAAAAAACAGATTTTTATAAAATTGTACCATAGCTTCCCTGGAGCATGTAGATTAAGGATCCGACCTTGCTTTTTGCAAAAAAGCGCCTGAAAGCTTAAAAAGAATGAAAAAGCTACAAATAGTGGATTTATCCAAAACTCAACCAAACCTCTGTCTAACTTACTGGAACATGAAAACGGCCTTGCTTTTTACTTCAGAATCTTCCAATACTGTCAATTAAGCATCTTAAATCAAAATTTGGCAAAATAGAGATTGAAAGCTAATTTTCTTATTTTTAAAAGAGATCCAAAAAATTGGGGATCTTACACACTACTGATCAAGAAGACCAACCAATGCCTAGTCCAAGCCCTTCACCAACTGCCAAATCCAATGAAGGCAAGGAAGCAAAAGGAAAAGAGAAACAAGAGGAGGAAGCCAGTTATGAACAGCCCAAGGAAACAGGAAAAGATGAAGCTGGACCTTCTACAACACCACAAACAGAATCAGTTGAACCACCTACAAAGCCACAAGCAGAATCTGTCGAACCCTCTAAAGAGCCACAAGCCGAATCTGCTGGAACTTCTAAGCAAACTCAGGTAGAATCTGAAGAATGGGAAACAACAGATGAAATCATCATCCAAGTTAATGAATATGCAAAGCAGATGCAGATGATGATAGAGAAAATGCGAACAACATCTCTTAGCTGGCAGTGCTAAAGCTCAAGAGCTGGAACAAGTTATTGATGCTCTCCAGGGCGAGCTTGAAGACAGGATGAACAGCATCGAGAATCTTCAAGGCCAGATTAAAGAGCTAAAAAACAAAGCAGAGCATAGCCAAATTGTCAAGGAAAGGCAACAAAAGGAGATTGAAGATTTAGGGGAGCTTCTCACAAAGCTATTAGATGCATGTAAAGCAAGGAGCAATAGCTAACTGAAGTAACAAACAAACTCTTGAGTACTACTCAGTTAGTCCAAAAGCTCCAAATATAATCAAATGTAGCCAATGCCTCGTTGCAATACTCTGAGCAGTGAATCAATGGCCAAGTGGCATTCCTAAAGCAAATCAGGAAAAACCCAGCTGTAGCTTCACTCAAGGGGACAGATGAAGTCTACAAGACTTTGAAAAATTGAAACAAGGACCTAAAACTTGAGTTGAAGTTAGAACAGGCACAAAGACGGGACCTCGCCTTAATGCAAGTACAAAGAGAAGAGCAGTTGCTCAAGGAGATAGAGGATTTAAAGAGAGCCAATTAGTTGTTGAGAGAAGGGCATACATAAGCTCAAGAGGAGGCAGGTACCTCTGAATAGACAAATACAGACATACCATCAGTCTCCTTTGCAGGTATGGAAACACAGCCAATAGAAGGGCAGACATGAGATTTTGAATTCCAAGTACCAATCACTAAAGAGGAACAAGTACCAATGGTCTAGCTTTCTAAAGCTAACGAAGATTCATCGAAAGAACAAATTGTCCATGAAGTAGATGCTGAATGAAAAGCAACAATGGATTGGGAGTTGAGGGTTCTTCACTCAGTCAATGTAACACAGCTCACTCCCAACCAAATCAATGCTCAATGGCATCAACAATTGCTTCCCTACCCTTTGATAAAGGTGGAGTTATTGCAAGTCAAAGAAATAATTTACAAAGATATGCAAGAAGAGGGGTACTTTCCACCCCAAATGGAGAAATAATTGGCTCAAGAAAAACTCAAGGTACCTTATTTTGTTTACAAGAGCACTTGTAGCAATACATAAATACTCGACATTCTATCCTGTACCAAGGGTAAGGACATGGCAGGCACATGAAGCATTAAAGAAGAAAAGGCCGACCTGACTCAATTACCGAAAACTGCCAGCTCCAAAGTAGGGACCGCAAACTGAGGAATACATGGTGAAACCCCTAATGGGTTCCATGAACTTCTTCAAGAGACACCCTAACCTCTCATGTGCAATGTTATATAAAATCTGCAAAATACTTCTCACGTGCATCCAAGTTTTTCATGAGCCTCAGCAAGCAGGAACCCCATGTATGTCATTCTTAGAAGGTAATAAAGGTTTGTGCCACGATTTGAGTGGACAACCTTCAAAAGAAGTCCTCTACAACTTCTACGCCAGATGTATGTTCCTGCCATCCAGCAATATGTTGTCATTTGAAGAGGCCTTTCACATAAGATTCTTCACATGACGTACAAAGATTTTCTAGCCAATGATCAGCAATAAGAAAACAAACTTTGTCAGCTATTTTGCCATTGAACTTAAAAACAGAGTCACTATTCAATTTTTGCAAGTCCTTCAGAACGAACGGCGCATCAGATATTAGAAAGCTCTACAAGCACTTAAAGACCGCCTCGCCAGCTGTCAACCCAAAGACTATTTCAATCCATGAAACTATGTTAAGGGATGACACAATCGAGGAGGAGGGGAATGTTAGCAGCAAGCTAACCCATATAATATTTTTTGGGAGCTTTATTGTAAAAATACTTATTCTTTTGATAAATCGGGTTCTTGTAACTCCTATTTGCCAAGTGGATATTGTAATCGATGAGCCGAAGCTATAAGCTTGCTCCCATATGATTAGTTTTTGACCAAAGAAACTTTGGCTAAGGGCCAATTTTGTAAAGTTATTATTAAGTTTTGGATAAGAAATACGCAGTGTGAGCTAATGGTGCTCACTTCTCTCCTTCTCATGCTTCCTACTCCCTTGTCGGTTGTCACATTGCAGTACCGTCTATTGCATTGCAACCATAGGTAAGAGCTCTACGCATTGACGTAAACATATCATGGTAAATCATAGCTTTTGTCATCACCAACCCGCAACCTAATTTCATCATAAATAGTAATTTTAGCTAGAAAATCACAAAGTAAGCATACGCGGGTATTGGGGCCTCATTACTAAGCATTAAGATGCATTCGGGGTCAGAAATGACTACGTCAAAATCTCACTGCTATTAATAATCGCGTTTTTTGCACTTCATCAAAAGTGAGATTTGAGACCATAAGCATGTGTGCTTAGGTCTTATATACTTGTCCTATAAGTTTCGTAACATTCAGATATAATTTGATGCTGTAATGTTCATGTTCTGTTTGTCTATTAGTGACTAGCTTTTGATGACTTAGATCATTTGAGTGTAGCTTGTGTTAGGTGCGAGTTGTCTATTGTTTTCAAAGAGATTGACACCCTCTTGTAGCCTCTATGCACTAGTCGAGTCAGCTTCTTCCCATGGATTGACAATTATGTTCATGGTTCTCGCTATGTTTGCATCAGATATGAGTGAGGTTATTAAACCCATCCACATTGATACTAATTATGAATTGTATAATCCTCCTATTGAGGACCACAAGGGTGCTTGTGTTGATAACGTTTTTTGGTTTCTAATTGATGCAAAATGATATCTAAAAATTCTTAGATCTGATTGATTTTTTTCGAAAAACAATGTCTTTCGGAACAAGAGAAACTCACTTGGATTATATAGATAAGTCGTACTTGATGGTTGATTGATTTAGACATTGTGCTCAAAGTTTTTGGTATAGAGAAGGACATTGGATAAACTAAATGATAATGTCATTTTTCTATGAATGCATGATTACTTTAAGTTGTCTACATTGATTAAACGCCTTAATCCTCTTGTGAGGTTCCTCGCCAAAGAAATGGCAATTATATGTTTTTTTGACAAATTCTTCAAAATACAAACAAGATGCTACCCAATTTTTTTCAATAAAAATGAAGCCTAATTTTTGGCTTTGGTGTTACATGCAACATATGATAGTCCTTAGGTAAACTGCAAACTAATCAATGGCTTTTAGAAAAAAGCTACACACGCAGCCTTTACTTAGATTTATTAAATGGTGATCGGGTCATTTCTCTCAGATATCTTGCATGGTGAATGAAGTTAAATTAAGTTTAAAAAAATAATGCAGACTTCTTATGAGTACATGACTATTTAAAGTTCTCAATTTTGTTTAAAAGCCTTAATCCTCTTGTGAGCGTCTCAAAAGAGATGGCAATTATTGCACTTTTTTGACATTTTCTCCGTAATACAAACAAGATGCTTTTTAAAAAAAGGGGAGGTACTAGAATGTAGAGTTTACCATTTTTTGTCCTAGGCAGAGGACCCATAGCATCAATGCCCCACTTTTCAAAGGGTCCATTTGCAAGAACTATTTGCCTCGGGCCATGCACCAACCTTCTATTTCCATTTATCTGACAATTGTGACAGCTTTTACACCAATGTTGAACATCCACATGCAAGCTTGGCCAAACATACCCCGCAAGCAAAATCTTCTTCACAGTTGATTCTTGGGCAAAATGACCACCACATGCCTCTTCATGCAAACCTTTTGGAATGGCTGGAATTTCCTCGATAGTTGGTACTCTTCTGCACACTTGATCCTTCCCTCTTTGGTAGAGGGAGCCTTCTAAGAAGAGATAGAAACTTGCCTTCTTCATGAGTCTCCTCTTCTGAGCCTTTGTGAAGTCTTGTGGAAACTCACCCTCCAAAATGTAGCCAATAATGGGAGCCAATGACTCCAATCCCTGGTATCTCGGTTGCTTGACAGCTGCTGCCACCATGATGACCTGCACTTCTCTCTCAACACATGTAACTACTTGTTGTGCAAATAAATCGGCATCTTCATTTTGTTTCCTTGGAATATGACATAGTTGCACTTCTTCAAATTGATTAAACATCCTACGAATGGCATGAACTTTTGTCCTTAAGCTTTCATTCTTGCATGCCTAAATGCCTAAAATCTGTTTAACAATGAGAAGTGCATCTCCCTTTACCATGAGACGTTTTATCCCTTGGCCAATGCACATCTTCAAACCATGAAGTAGTGTGTCGTATTCTGCTTCATTGTTGCTAGTTGAACCTGGTAGATTGACCTTCTCTTTCATGACCACCTCTCCACTTGGGTTGAGCAACACTAGCCCTCCCCCTGCTTTCCTTGTGGCTCGTCGAAAAGCTCCATCAAAGAACAAGGTAAAAGCATTGGGAATACTTTTTGGTGGTGGCAATGGTAGGGTCTTTACTTGAGGCACCTTAATTTCCTTCTCATGTACCCTATAAGTGAGAATCCCTGCCAATTGTGCACGCACACTATCTTCTACCTTGAAAGAGTATTGGAACTCTTGCAACTCCATAATCCACTTTGAGATCATAGTACTAAGATTCATTTGAGATGACACCCAAGGGAACAAATTTTCTGCAGTGAGAATTACAAAAGGTTTTGGTAGCAGGTAGGATCTAAACTTTCTCACCGCAAACATGAGAGAAAGCATCATGAGTTCTGCTTCTGTGTAGTCTCTCTCCAAAGCATTCATGACCCTACTAGCAAAGTAGATGGGTCGCATCCTTGTACTCTGGGGATCTTGTTGTAGCAACACAGCACCAATTGTTTCCCTTCCAACACTAGAGCTAACAAAGAATGTGTACTCCCAACAAGGAGGCATGAGTGTTGGTAGCTCTGACAAAATGAGTTTAATGTTACAAAAATACTCTTCAAGCTCATCAGACCATGCAAATTCTACTTGTTGTGTCAACTTTTGCAAAGGATGAAGCAACTCCGAGGCTAAGTGAATGAAGCGTGACATATACTTCACCTTCTGAATGAAAGAGATGACCTCCTTAAGACTCTTCGGTGATGGGAGCTCAATAAGAGCCTTTGCCTTTGAAGGATCCACCTCAATGCCTTTATAGGAAACCTTGTGACCGAGCAAGATCACTTCATCCTCACCTATGTGGCACTTGTCGGGGTTGAGTTGACCTCCCATGTCATAGAGCTTCTTTAAACCTTTTTCTACCCTTTGTAGATGCAATGATTTTGAGCTATAAATGCAGAAATCATCAATGAACACCCTAATTGACTTTCCAAAGAATGCTTGAAACACCATGTTCATGAAACGTTGGAATGTTGCAGGAGCATTTGTCAGACCAAATGGCATGACTCTAAAAGCATAACAACCCCAAGGAGTGATAAAGGTTGTTTTCAATTGATCTTCCAATGCGATACCTATTTGAAAGTAGCCTGAGTAGCCATCACACACAGTGTACTTCTCATAACCAGCTACCTCATTTAGTATCTCATCCTGAAATGGGAGGGGAAAGTGATCTCTTTTTGTTGCCTCATTGAGTGGATGGTAATCCACACACACCCTCCACTTTTCGTTTTTCTTAGGAGTGACAACAACGGGAGAGACCCACTCTGAATTCTCCACTGGATAAATGAAACCTGCTGCTAGAAGCTTTCTTACCTCCTTGAGTAAAGCCTGCTCCTTGATGACTCCTAGCCTTCGTAGCTTCTGAGCTTTAGGTGTGGCCTCTGGCTTCAACTCAATTTTGTGTTTAACAGCATCCACTCCATGCACATCGGTGTAGTCTTTAGCAAAAAGCCTAGGAAATTTCCTTAGCACACATTTGAACTCCTCTCTTTCATCCTTTGTAAGTGTTGTAGATAGAATACCTTCTAGCATTCTTTCATCTTCCACTTTTTGGTTCTCTTGGGAACCTACCTCCTCCAAACCTTGACAAGAGGTCTCTTGGTTGGATGGCTTAAACCTTACCTCCATGACTTCGATGGAAGACTCCTCTTCAGTAATGCTGCCGCTACTTTCTTCTTCTGAAGTGTTATCGGTCCAACCTTCTTCCGTCTCACTTTGAGATGATTCTTCATGGAGCTCCTCTTGGCGTTGCTCCTTCATGTCAAAGACAACCTTCTTATGATTGTCGTTCTTGCAAATTAGCTTTCCACTCTCCCAATCCTGCAAAGCTCGCATTTTCATTAGCCATGGTCTCCCTAGGATAAATGGGTAACCATTTCCTTTGGTAGACATGACATAGAAATCCACTGCCTTCTTAATGCCAAAGGCCTCCACAAAAACATTTTTACAAATGCCTACGCACCTAGCCTTGCTATTGTTTGCCATCTTGACCTTAATTTCAGGTGTCTCATGGATGTGCATGCCTAGTTTTTGCATGAGTCCCTCTGTCATGATGAAAATTTGTGCACCCCCATCCACTAGACCTTTCCTAACCAATCTCCCTTTTATGTAACAATCTAGCACAGGTGTAATGTCCTCATTCATTTCAGCTTGTGCAATTTTTACAAGAGGCACACTCTCTTTTACCTTTCTCCTAGTGCTAACTGCCCTTGTTAAATCCCTCCTAACTTGTGGACATAATGCAAGAAATTGAGGCCATGAGATATCAGGACCCTTACCTCTCATGTCTTCCAACAGGTTGTATGGAGCCATTCCATGTCCAAGAGGAAAGTCTTGGAGGTTGATACGACGTCGAGTCCTCTTAGCTTCCTTGGTCTCCTTTGCCTTCTTTTCTCGTCCATGGTCACTTTGTGATGTAACTCCTTCTTTCTCCTTACCTTTCCCTCGGCCACGCTTAATGCCATTTGCTTCCATGTCAACCTCTCTTGAATTTGTCACCTCTACCACATGCACGTTTGGGTCTGGAAAAGGTGGAACTCCTTCCACTCCTTGTGGAGCTGGTCTTGCTCCATTTGGCCTTTGTATAAGCCGTGGTTGCTGACTAGTTTCTTCACCTGCATTCATCACTGGGTAATTCAAGTTAGGTCTCCCTGGCTCCCCACGGGGCCAAGGACAATTATACATCCCATGTCCAGACTCACCGCAATTCCAACATTGCAAGACTCTCATAGGTCGTGGGTCTCGCTCTTCAGACTTCTTTGCTTGTCCCTTTGGACCTACAGCTTGTGCAAGGTGAATTGACAAGCTGCTTAAAGATTCATTTAACTTCTCAATCACTTCCGTCGTTACCTCAGGAAGCTCCTTAGATGTTGATGCTTGTGACTTACCTTTGGGTCTAAGACCTTCTATTGGAACCTCCCCCCTTAAGCACTTGAGTTTCCTATATTTCTCAGCAGCCCTAGTTTCAGCTGCATCAAAGGTAGCAGGTGCACCCGCCTCAACTTTTTGTAAAGAATGAGGATGCAAGAGAGCTACGCAAGACAAGCACAAAGCACACAGCGATGGAAAGCTTCTTCTTCTTCTTAACAGAAAAGAGAGTACAAAATGACTAAGTGCTAAAGCTGAAAAGTAGCACATATGTACATGCGGTCACTAAGTGTGAACTCGCTAGAAGCGTACTAGGCTGGCACTATAAGTGTAGTCCAGCTGTAGAATCACTGGCAGAGATCCTCCGTGTCGGTCACCTAACGCGCCAGTGAGTAAATGCTGTAAGCGGCCAAGACCCGTAGTGGATGCCAGCTCAAGGTGTAGAGCTCGACATCTCAACACTCCCCCTCGAGCTCTGCATGTCGCAGAGTCCAAGCATAGTCCGGAAACGTCGAAGCTTCTCAGCTCCGAGAGCCTTGGTAAAGATATCCGTTATCTGCTCCTCTGTGCTGACGTAGACCAAGTCGATGTCGCCCGCCAACACTCGCTCTCGAACGTAGTGGTAATGGACCTCTATGTGTTTGGTCATGGCATGGAACACTGGGTTCCTAGCCAATTGCATGCTGCTGAGGTTGTCACAATGGATGAAAATCTGCTGGTCCACCTGCACTCCCAAGTCCTCAAGTAATGTGCGTAGCCAAGCTACCTCGCACGCCGCAACTGCTGCACCTCTGTACTCGGCCTCTGTGCTCGATAAAGCAACCGTAGGCTGCTTTTTGCTACTCCAAGTAACAGCAGTACTCCCAAAAGAGAACATGAAGCCACTCGGAGATCTCCTATCAACAATGCTACCTGCCCAATCTGCATCTGTATACCCATACAATGCTAATGGTGCATCTGCTGCATAGAACAATGCGTAGTCAAGAGTACCTTGCACATACCTAAGTGTGCGTCGTACTCCATCCAAATGTGGCTTCCTCGGAAGCTGCATGAACTGACTCTCCAAGCCTACTGTGTAGCTCAAGTCTGGCCTTGTGATAGTCAAGTAGATTAGACTACCCACAATCTTCATGTACATGTTGACATCCTCAACAACATCACCCTTCTCTGCACTCAGCTTTGCATTCACATCCAAGGGAATAGAAATTGGCTTACAATCAGCCATACCATACTTTGACAACATGTCCAAAGCATACTGTCTCTGTGATAGCCATACACCCTCTGGAGTCCTGATCACCTCAATGCCAAGAAAGTAGCGCAACTCGCCTAAATCTTTCATTTCAAACTCCTGTTTGAGAAGACCCTTCACATGGTCAATCTCCATAGCATTGTCACCAACAATAATAAGGTCATCTACATATATGGTAATGACCACAATCCCCACATCACTCTCACGTACATAGAGTGAATGATCAGCATGAGCTCTCCTAAAACCAATACTGACAAGATACTTGGCAATCCTGTCATACCATGCTCTAGAGCCCTGCTTCAAACCATACAAAGCTTTGAGAAGTCTGCATACATAATCTGGGTAACCTGGATCGACATAACCAGGTGGCTGATCCATATACACTTCCTCTTGCAACTCACCATTCAAGAAGGCATTCTTTACATCCATTTGATGCATAATCCATCCTCTAGATGCAGCCACTGCTATGACAGCTCTCACAGTCGTCATCTTTGCCACTGGAGCAAAGGTCTCCTCATAGTCTATGCCATACGTCTGTGCATAACCCTTTGCGACCAACCTTGCCTTGTGACGCTCAATGTTACCATCAGCCTTATGCTTGGTTTTATACACCCATTTGTAGCCAATAGCTTTCTTGCCACTTGGCAATGGCACCAACTCCCATGTGTCATTTGCTTCCAATGCAGCCATCTCTTCATTCATTGCATCATCCCAATGCACATTTCCAACTGCATCCTCAAAACATGTGGGCTCCACATCCTATATCACCTTAGCCATGTAGGCTTGGTGATGCGCTAGATACCCATCATAAGTCAATTTCTGAACTGGATTTCTGACTCTATTAGATCTGCACGGTCCTGGGTCACTCCTTTGCCCTCTAGCATCTTCTTGTACTTTCCTTACACCAGGTGTCCTGACAGCCGGAATTCCAAATTCCTCATCAAGACTTTGTTCAGAACCATCTGAATCCATGTCTACATGTGAAAAACCTGATGATGCATCAGCCATAAAGGGAGGTTCATCAACCTTTTCCTTTCCTTTTCGTGATACATTTCCTGTACCTGTTGGTGGAGTAACCTGCGTACGTAGTCTACCATTCCATGGTTTCTCAACATAGCCACGAGAAGAGGACTCTTGTGGTCCACTCAAAACCTGTGACTGTGGCCTCACATTTTGTACAACCACATCATCTTTTACATCAGCCCCAATAGTGCCATGTGCATTACTGTACCAGCTGCTCATCTCATCAAAGACTACATCTCTGCTCACTCGTAATTCTCGTGTAGTAGGATTGTAGCACCTGTACCCCTTTTGTTCAAGGGAATATCCCACAAGAATACATTTCTCTGCTTTAGGATCCAATTTCCTACGCAACTCATCTGGTACATGCACGTAAGCTATGCAGCCAAACACTTTCAAGTGTGCCAAATCAGGCTTTGTACCTGTAAACTTTTCCTCAGGTGTTACATCATGCACCGCAGCTGTAGGTGTCCTGTTCATAATGTACACAGCTGTATTTACAGCTTCAGCCCAGAAATGATGAGGCATGTTCTTCTCATTCATCAATGCACGTGCAACCTCTGCAATGTGCCTGTTTTTCCTTTCTGCGACCCCATTCTGCTGTGGAGTATATCTGCATGTAAACTGCCTATGTATACCATGCATTCGCAGAAAATCTGAAAAATCATTGGAGAAGTACTCTCCCCCTCCATCTGACCTCAATGTCTTGATTTGCATATCTGTCTCCTTCTCAATCATGACTTTGAAGTCTTGAAAGTGACCAAACACTTCACTTTTGTTACGCATGAAGTAGACCCATACTTTCCTTGTATGGTCATCAATGAAAGAGACATAATACCTGCAACCATGTATACTTGCAGTATCGGTTGGACCCCAAACATCTGTGTGCACCACCTCAAGTGGCTTTTTACATACATTGCGCTCATGTGGAAATGATCCCTTTGACTGTTTTCCAAACTGGCATGCTGCACACACTTTATGCATACCATCCACCTTGAATTTGGGCAAACCTTTTACATTCTGTTTTGATTGCATGCTGCGCAATCTCTGCTCATTGACATGGCCAATGCGTTTGTGCCAAATGTCAACATCAGCCACAACACCTGTGCCCTGTGCAAATAATGCAGCTTTTACCTCAGGCATGTCTACATTCAGCGTAAACATTCTGCCCACACATTTGCCCTCTGTGATCAGCTTACAGCCATTCTGGAAATCTTCTACATAACAGCCATTTGGATTGAAGCGAACCTGCAAACCCTGCTCAACCATTTGTCCAACAGAAACAAGATTCTTTGTAATGTTTGGGACATGAAGTACATCTGCTAAGTACTTTGATTTCCCACTCTTCGTATTTAGAGGTATGTCCCCTACATGAGCAATGGGGTGAGCTGTGTCATCTCCTGTCTGCACATAGCCTGACACATCTGGTTTGCGCATATCTCTAAACCACTCTCCATGAGACGTCATGTGATTAGGGGCACCTGAATCCACATACCAAACATCATCTTGGGTGGAATTCTCTGCAGTCATTGTATTCATTACATGCTGCATAACAAACATGCGCTCGTTTTTGCTGTCATCTGCATCTCTGCTAGTAGATGCATAGTTGCCCTGTTCTCTCTTTCTACTTGCTTTTCCCTTTGGACAGTCACGTGACATGTGACCTCTTTCACCACAAGTCCAACATTCTCTACTATCTGGAGTATGTTGCTGCCTGCTTGATCCTGCACCACGACCTCTTTCACTCCCCCTGCCTTGAGACTGGTTTCCCCTGCCACCTGTATTGTTTTGATTTGATTGACCTTCCAGAAATTGGCCCCTGCAACCCCTTGGGCCTCGACCATGACCTCTACCTCTACCTCTATTGGAGTTAGAATAGAAGGCGTGTTCAGAATTATTTCTGCCATGAGAAGAAGATGTGTCAAGGTTCTTCTCCTCAAGAATAAGCATAGAAATCAAATCTTGGAACACGGGGATGTCGTCTCTTGTATTCATGGAAGACCTAAAATGTACATACTCATCTCCTAGACCATCCAAGCATGCACGGATAATGTCATCGTCTTCCACTGAGACTTTAATAGATCCAAGAGCCTCAATGATACTCTTGATCTTCAAAGCATAATCATTGATGGAGAGGTTGTTCCTCTTAACCTGATTTAGCTCCGACTTTAGTTGAAGCTTCCTGGCCTTGGTGTTCACCTCGAACACTCTGCCTAAGTTTTTCCATGCAATGGCGGGGGTTTCAGCATCCTGTAGATAGCCCATCATGCCATCTGTGATGCTGATAGAAAGCCAATACATCACTTTGCTCTGGCCTTGTTGCCAGTCCCTCAAAGCTTTCCTTTGTTCTGCTGTAGCATTTGCCTCGGGAATCTCTGGTTCCTTTTCATTGTCTCCTTCTACATAGTCCCAATAACCTTTTCCTTTTAGGAAATTTGTTATTCTCAACTTCCATGCAGGGTAGTTATTTTTCTCAAGCTTCTCAGTAACAATCTGACTGAAACCGTCAGACATCTTGAAGCACCAAGACAAAATAGCTGCAATCTGCAAAAACCTGTAAATCTGTTGAACCTGCTATCGTGGTTCCTGTAACGCTTTCTACACTCAACGAGTGTCCACAATCAAGCGTTTCACAACCGCTGTACTTGTACAGTAAATCTCTGTATACTGCACTTTGGAGACCTGTTCAGAAACGAAGGGATTGTGATGCTCTTGCTCTCTTAGCCTCTCTTGCCTGCACCAGGCTCTGATACCATGTAAAGAATGAGGATACAAGAGAGCTACCCAAGACAAGCACAAAGCACACAGCGATGGAAAGCTTCTTCTTCTTCTTAACAGAAAAGAGAGTACAAAATGACTAAGTGCTAAAGCTGAAAAGTAGCACATATGTACATGCGGTCACTAAGTGTGAACTCGCTAGAAGCGTACTAGGCTGGCACTATAAGTGTAGTCCAGCTGTAGAATCACTGGCAGAGATCCTCCGTGTCAGTCACCTAACGCGCCAGTGAGTAAATGCTGTAAGCGGCCAAGACCCGTAGTGGATGCCAACTCAAGGTGTAGAGCTCGACATCTCAACACTTTTACCTTAAGGTCAGGAAAGAGTCCGGCTATGAACCTCTCCTTCTTTAGAAATTCTGCACCATCACCAGGGTTAGCAACATTTCGTATCCATAGAGCCCAAAGACGTAGGAACTCTTGCTTGTACAAGTAGTAGTCATCTAAGTCTTTTTGCTTATGAGAAACAATGTCTTGCCATAATTTTTGAGTGTTTTGAGGATCAAAGAAGTATTTCTTGAAACGATTCAAAACTTCCGTGTAATTCCCTTTAACTTCCTCAAGCAAAGAGTCAAACCAAGTGCTAGCATCTTTCCTAAGGACCACCTCAAACATTTCTACACGTTCTTGATCAGTTACTATCCTCTTGATACGGCAAGACATCTTGAAATTCGCTAAAAATAATTCTGCATCCTCTCCAGGCTCTCCAAAGAAAAGAGGATATCCAGACATTTGGCGTTGGCTCTCCATTGAATTGATTTCAAAGTGACGCGTTTTTGTTTTTTCTTTCTTTAAAAGATTTACACAATAATATTTTCTAAATTGCAATCTATTCTATAACAAAATAAAAATATTCACATCAAATGACCTATGATAATCAATAAGAGGTAGAATGACAGGGTTTGGTGACGCGAGAATTTCTCCTACTCTTTGGGCACCAAACATGAATACCATACGTTGTTGAAAATGGATTTTTCTACTAATTGCAATGTTTACTCTAATGTGTGGAGTGAAATGAAAGGGAAAAACTTGTATTCTTGGGCCATTATCCATGGTCTATGCATGACCTAATTCTTAAAACAAAACAAAAATATAGACGTCCAAACTAAGGTCATACCTAATGAGAGGCAAAATAAAAGGATTTACTGATGCATTTATCTCTACCAACCTAAGAGAACCTAAAATTCTACAAATTACTCGCTGAAATTGCAACTTAATACTAACAATTATGTGTACCTTTTGCCTTGCAATGGGAATGAAGGGATCATACAAATTCTCGTGATTCATGCAAGCTACTTGATTATACTAAAGGTTGAGCCTTCACAAAACATACACAAGCCTGTCCTCAGTGGGGGCACCAAAATTGAGGCGGTCCGGGGCGGGCAACAAGAAGAGCAACCTCTAGACACCCTTCAAGGCTCCCGTGCTGCTCAATGGGGCTGGGGCACAACACAACACAAACCAAAACAACAAACCCACAGCCAAATCCCAACTACACAAGGGGCACCACCTAGTTTAAGAGCGAACTAGGACGCAAAAGAGGAGAATCGTTAGAGCAACCCACAAACAAGCAAGGAATTTACACTAACCCTAACACCAATGGAACACTCTCACACACTAAAACACGAGAGAGAGAGAGAGAGAGAGAGAGAGAGAGAGAGAGAGAGAGAGAGAGAGAGATGGTGTACAACTTAGCTTCGACTTTATATTTTGCACAAAAGGAACTTAGAGCTTGCGGAATCAAGTGACAAGATTTGGTTATAGCATCACTAGCACATTGTCTTAGGGTTATGGGAGCCCTCTCACCATCCACCCTCTTACAATTGTAGCCAAACAATAGCCAATGAATCACAAGCAACAAAACAACAACCTTCAATGAAACAAGTCACCTTATGAAGCTGAATGAGTTTGCCAAGCCAAATTGGAGGAGAAGCGTGAGCCTTTGGACATGAATTGCACCCAAAACTACCAATTCATTGATGTTGGGGTAGATACAACAATGGTAGGAAGAATATCTTCTACTCGCACTCACTCAAACTAGCTCAAGCTTTTCTATGCACCAAGGTGATGGTGTATAGAAAGCTTACTCTCTCTTTACAACCAAGATAGAACTGGCGTGTGGTACGCTCAATCTAGTGTGCAATGGTATAGTGATGTCTTTTACAAGGAGGAATGGGTTCTATTTATAGGTTTTAGAAGCCTTGATTAGGATTAAGCTTAATCAATTTTATTAGGAAAGATCAAGGATTATGAATTTTTATGAATTTCAAATGAGAATGGGGTCTCTCTTTTCTCTTGAGTCACATGGATGTGGGATCAAGTAAGAGAATTATTGATGTGGTGAAAGGAGAGAAACTTCCATGGGAGTGAGTGAATTTGGTTTACTTGTGCGGTTGCCTACTCCATATGTTGATAGTGTGGGTGTATTTTTACAAGAGAAGTTAGTTGTTAGTGGTAATAATCACTAGAATTTTTAGTGATACATTTACAATGGGTAGGATGAGTTGATTTGATGAAGGAAGAGGAGTGAATTAAAAGAGAATCATTGAGATGGTGAAGCTTTGAAGAAGCTTGAACTCACCCTTGTGTAGATTGTGGAAAAAATGACCACTGGTCTTCTTCTTCTTCTTCGCTTCTTTACGCTGCCGCCACGGTTGACCACCACGATGAAAAGAGTATTTGTTGATGAAAAATCCTCAATTTGCAGAAGTTATCATGGTTAAGATGCTGAATTTTAGATATTTTTAGGAGAGGTAAATGAAATTGTAACATAGAAGCAATAGAGAGAGACATGGAGAGGGTGTATGTATGTAGAGGTTCATAAAAGAACTATAGGGATGAGAGAGAAGGGTAATGGTGAAGAGGGTGGGAGAAGCCATGGAAATTGCAGGTTTGAGTGAGGGAAGGAGAGGGAGGGATGTGTAAGAGTGAGTAGGTGTGTGGAAGGGTGAGAGAAGACTAAGGGCTACTTGTGATAAAAGTGGGCAGACTGGGGTCCACTCAAAAAATCATAGCTCACCGCTGGTAGCTCCAAAAATCATGAAAAAAATTGAGGTGATTATTCAGAGCGTGGGCTACATTTTCTCTTTTGACCACCGCTCCAAATTCAGAGTGGAGATAGGTGTCAAAATTCTCACCAAAAAGCCTGTTTTTATGCCTGCAAAAGTCTTTTAGTGGTCCCCTCCTTTGTTGAATTTGTACAATGCATCCAAGAGTGAGCCCCTCCTTTGTCATATTATAATACAAAGCATCCAAGAGTGAGCCCCTCCTTTGTCATATTATAATACAAAGCATCCAAGTTGCCCTTGACCCATGCATGGAGGAGGATTATTGGTGAATAAAGAAATATATACATGGTGGGACTAGTGTATGGACTATTCATGGACTTTAGCTCAATGAGCACATGGTGTTAGAATAATGAGTAAAATAATAATAAAAATATGGAGGAGTTATGGATATGGAAAGATATTGGAATCATATGATATGGTCCCTCCTTGAATTATTTTGGGTGAAAGAGGAAAAGGTATGCAAGTAAATAATATAATAAACGTAACCAATGAGTAGAAATCAATTTTTTGTTTTCACGAGGGTGAGGGTGAAAATGTGGGAGTGATTTGTATAAAGAAAAAATATGAGGTTAGAGTATGTACATATTGGCAAAAAATATAATTATGGTGTAAGAGGATGAAAGAAGGTGTACATAGGTTTAATAAAACACACACCTAAGTAGAAATATTTAAATAAAATACCAAAATAATTATAAAAAATCCCTATATTTAGGCCATATATACAATGAAATATTTACACACAAAGAAGCCATAATATACTTTTATTTTTATTTTTTTGGCTCAACTAGCCCAGTGACTAGCTAGCTGAGGGTTTTTAAGAAGATATGGGAAAAGCCCCCTAACTCACACACGCCTATGTACAGTGAAATGGTAGGGATAGCCATAGCGTTTGGGTGAATTTGGTAGGGTGGAGTAACTTACTATGGAACTTTTTGTTGTGCCAAAGGGATGGCAAGCCACTTAAGGCGAAAGAATGCCATTGCAGCCTATTTTGGCTTTGGACCCATTCCACAAGTGGGGATTGGATTTGGTTGGTCCAATCAAACCACCTACAAGATTTACATAGAACACGTGTATATTGGTTG
Source organism: Adiantum capillus-veneris (assembly GCF_014529385.1). NCBI lineage: Eukaryota > Viridiplantae > Streptophyta > Polypodiopsida > Polypodiales > Pteridaceae > Adiantum > Adiantum capillus-veneris. The sequence goes on along the minus strand of NC_140948.1, from coordinate 127,272,239 downwards.
CAACTGACTACTGGTACAAAGTGGGTAGAAGCAGTGGCTTTAAGAGGTAATAAAGCAAAAAGTGTAGCCAATTTTTGGTACAAAAACATTATGCCCATGTTTGGCTGTCCCATTGAGCTAGTTTCTGATCAGGGAGGACATTTTATTAATAAGGTGATCAGTAAACTGACTGAACCGCATATGATATTGCATAAGAAGTCAACAATGTATTATCCCCAAGCCAATGGACAAGCAGAGAGTACCAATAAGATTTGGTCAGAATTATCAGGAAGCTGGTCAATCAAAACAGGAGAGACTGGGATGAGAAATTAACTCAGCACTATGAGCTTTTAGGACAACATATAAAGTGACTATTGGCATGACACCATTTAAGTTAGTGTATGGGTTAGAAGCAGTAGTTCCCATGGAGTTTATAATGCCAAACCTCAAGGTTGCAGCTCAAGAAAAATTATCCCCTGAAGAGTTAGTCAGTTACAAGAGTAAGGAAGCTTTACTGAGGTTGGAAGAGGACAGAATACATAGCCTTTACATTGCAGATATTATCCAACAAAGAAGACAAGCTTGGATTAGCAAAAATATCAAGTTCAATATTTTCTCTCCAGGTGATTGGGTGTTCGTGTATAACAGAAAATTGGGATTGAGGCCTGGTAAACTCAAACTCAGATATATGGGGCCATTTCAAATAGTCGGGCCAGTGGGACCAAATACTTTCATACTATCTGATCAAGAAGGTAAAATAATTGAAAAACCCATTAATGGATTTAGAATCAAGCCATTTTATGGACAAATCGTCGGGAATCAAGGAGGGAATCATATTAATGATGAACCTGGGATAGTGACTACTTATGCATGCGACGTGGTAACGAGTATTCATAACCTTGTGGACACCAATCCTTTGCGTTTTATGATGGGGGTTAACATGTCGACAGCTCGCAATCCTTCTGCAAGTGCTGATCTGGATACAAGAATAGAGGATGAGGGTACACATGCACTAATGCGCTCTGTGAGTATCTGATCAAGGTAAAATAATTGAAAACCCCATTAATGGATTTAGACTCAAGCCATTTTATGGACAAATCGTCGGGAATCAAGGAGGGAATCATATTAATGATGAACCCGGGATAGTGACTACTTATGCATGCGACGTGGTAACGAGTATTCATAACCTTGTGGACACCAATCCTTTGCGTTTTATGACGGGGGTTAACATGCTGACAGCTCGTAATCCTTTTGCAAGTGCTGATCTGGATACAAGAATAGAGGATGAGGGTACACATGCACTAATGCGCTCTCTGACGAGGAAGACACGCTATCAAAGTCTTACGATACCAGACCCGAGTTCGGATGATGAGTCGGAAATGGTTACTCCTACCCGCATATTACATCCTGGAAGGGAGGAAGTATTCTCTTATTACACATTTATTAACTTCAGGTATGATTTAGAGAATAGTGAAGCAAATACTGCATGGCTTAGAAGGATTGGATTGCTTGATTTTTCAAGATTGCCTTGGGTAAGTTGGAGAAAAAATCACATGGCAATAGTCTACCTGAAACACCTACATACAAATGATGGTCAGATTTTCAAAGAGGAGTACTTAACAAAAGAGTGAGTTGCTCAGATATTTGATCTTTCTACTGCAGATGATAATGAAGTCAGTAAGGCAACTGAGAAGGATATGACCAAGGCCTTTGGTCAATCTCAAGGGAAAAGACATTACTATCAACTTTCAGGCATGAAGAATCCAGTAAAACTACAGCAAATGAAGTGGTTTATAGAGAGAGTGCTTTTGCTTGTGAAAGCAGAATACATCACTAGGGAAAATCTATGGCATTTTGTTGGCAGCTGAGAGTGGTAGACAAATCTATGGCTATTGGAGGAGCGACTCACACACCCATGAAGTGCATGCAAACACTACCTAGATCAACATAATGTCAATCGAGGACACACATGACACGATAGGCACACGGAGGAAATTTCTTTAGCTTGTCAGGCTGAGACCATCCTACACATACAACACTCTGGAAGGCCAACTATACCACAATCAAGAACCTCACTGCTCTCAACTACACCACCTAGCCACATACACACATACGGAAGGTAACTCACCTAATCATGCCAGATTCGTACGAAACTTAAGGAACACCATCTCCTCACTAGGATACACCTGTCCCTAAGCTTCTACACTCAAAACCCTCACTCTAAACACATCTGCGGAAAACGCGTAGGATGACAGAGCAGAATTTTAAAAGTGCCCGAAACTGAAATTTATGAGTATCTATGCGTAGCTTATGTTGCCACGATTCTATAGACTACTAGCACGCAGAAAATAGGCATCGTTTGATACACTTACGGTCACAAATAGCTCGTAGATGCGTCGACGTGTGCGCTTCGTCTTGCGTGGAATGCTTGGCGTTGTCGCGTAGCTCTCCTCAAGCCTACAGCAATGGTGCAGTCGGATCTCCAATGTGTTGAGCGAGCCGGGCGTAGCGAGAGGATAAAGCTCTCGCTCACTCTCTTTCTCTCTCTCTCACGGTAGACGGCAGCGCTAAAGTTTTGATTATGATTAAAGTCTCCTTTACAAAATGACCTAGGTACCTTATTTACAATCTGGAAGTGCTATTGCACCCCGGCTTCTGAAACTAGAATAACTACTCATTAAAAATGACGTTTATAGCCATAATCCGCAGCATTTCATAACTCGCAAAAGATAATACTTTGGTACAAAACTTGAGTTATGTTGTGTTGTTGACCCAGCGGTCAACACTCCCCCCTTCCGCGTTCATGTCGTCCCCGACATGACTTGATTATCGATGGTGATGTGGTCTTTTCTGTCATTTTGTTGTTGTTAAGAAAGTATAGACTATAGCCTTTGCAGTAGCGTGTCTTGTTCGTCCAATGCGATGTACATAGTCTTCACTTGATTCACGAAAATCATAATTGATGACGAACTTTATGTCTTTCACATCCACGCTCCGAGCTGCAGCATCTGTTTCTATCATTATAGGTCTACTGCCAGATCTAAATTCAAAAAGAACCCAATTTCATTTTAACTTGACTCTTATCATCATGGATAGAGAAAACTCCATCCATCACTTGTTCCAGCAAATCTGTCAATTCGGAGTATTTGTGATTCTCAGAAACAACTTCTACAATCTGTAGAATTGAGTGATTGGCTTTCTGATCTTGTGAGCCAATGACGACTTTGTAAGGATTTTGTAGAAATTGTATGGCTAAACCCTTAGCTTCTTTAGGCCAAGTTGCACTCTAATGCAAAGTCTGTCTGTCAGGCCGACTCCAAAACTTAATTATTCTAATTTGAGGTTCAAAACCCTGCCGAGCATTCGATGCGCATTATCAAGGACAAGCTTTTGAGATCCTCTGATTACCCTTATGTCTGCTCTTTGTCATTGAGGACTTCTTTGTTCTTGAGTTCCGTTGTGTTGTTGACCCAGCGGTCAACACTTTGCTGTTGTTTTGGCTTCATCTGTTTCACTACTTGTATCTTTGTCGAACCACAACAAGAACTATGATCCATTAGAGTGGACATCTATCATCGTAACCATTCATCTTTTGAGATCCTCTGATTACTTTTATGTCTGCGCTTCTTCATTGGGGACTTCTTTGTTCCTGTGCAATCATGTTGTTAGTGTTGTCTGCAGCTTTGTCATTGTAGGCCATTCTTCGACTCGCCATTGAGGAAGTATGCTATGATCATAAATTGGTGCTCTAATTCATTTGTCAATTGATTTGAGTAGCATTTCCTTATTGTTGATGTAGAAGGAATATGTACAAGAGGATGGTGATAGGTGTCTTTAGATTAGGGTCTAAAACTTGGATGACCAAAGGAAAAAAAGCCCGGTGGGAAAAAAATGCCTTTGGTATACACTCTTATTGGAGTTGAGCACTTGAACATGAAGTACATGTTCATGAAAGGTGAGTGCTTGGGTGAAACACGGAAAGATTGCCTGATGCAAGTGCCAATTATGGGACACTCTATATGCATATGAGAAATTTGTCAACAAAAGCATGCAATGTGAAAGAAGGAGATGATGGGTGTTTCGAGGAATAAATGTAGCACATGTGACATCAAAAGATGTCTCAATAACTTCCACCTTTCCAAGAAGGGTTGTCGATGTAGAAGTTTCTCTACTCGTATCTCACTGTGCTCAGTACGTGAGTGTCTTTTGGACCTTCTCCTTCACTTCACCAGACTTAAGTACTTAGACTTCGACTCTTTTGCTCACCTATACCAGCATGAGCGACACAACGTAAATATGCTCAACTCTTCCAGCTTGAGCAGTACCTAGAATAGCTACGACGCTTAGACCACAGAGAATATTACTCTAAGCTTTGGGACTAACACCTCACTCATTTTGTGGCTTAGCTACTAGATTTTGACTTTTATGACTTGTCGGTTGCCTGTTGACACTGCTTTGTGACAAGTTCTTCGGCTGTTGTAGTGGCTGCTGAGACATACTTCGTGAAGTTTCATCGTTTCCCTGTACCTTCTTCTCTTTGTAGTGCTCAGGCCTCTCGTCGGTCTTTTCTTCATGTGGATTATAGATTTTTTTTATTTTTTCTTAATAATAAACAAAGAAAATATTTAAAAAAAACTTAACAAAAGAAAAATCATTCAAATAGAAATCTAAATGCTATGTACACTATACACATGTCCCTAGGGGCTCATATATGGATTTTGTCCCCATACTCCTCTGTAACATCACTATGAGGGCATATACTCTAAATTTCGTCAAAAAATTATCACAATAAAACGCAATAATTCAATGCATCTCACAAAACATTGCCCTCTAATAGTCATAATGTTAGGTCCGCATTCAGAATGCCTCCCCCCTTCCTATTTGGAGTCATCCTTTACGACAGGGTATCGCAAAGGGTATGTGTTGTGCTTGGGAAATTAAAAGTTGTGCCAATGCAGGCCTTGTAATGTAGCCCTATTATGCATACAAAGTCAATGCATGGAAAAGATTTATGTTGTGCAAGGTGTGGGTATAAGCAATTTTCTTATTGGCATTTGTTGGCGAGGCTTCCTATTCTAAGCAATGTAATGGTCTTTGAAGCTCTTGTATCGTTGCTTGATTGAAGCGACTTGCTCTCTTCTAACTATACTGTAATCGTAGGAAGAATTGTAAGAATTCAAGCGGCGATGCACTGACAGAAGTTTTGTTGTTCTTCTTTGGGACCCATTTCTTTGTGATTATTGGCTATTTTGTTGCTGACGCTCGTTTGGAAACCCATACTTTCCCGTGCTTCGTTTGTGTTTGAAGAGACTTCTTTGGGATCCACCTTTTTGTTGTGGGAGTCAACAGTGGTCTTTGCTTCAGCCCTTGTACGCTTGGTTGGGGACGGGATTCATGCTTTGAAAGTTGATACTATGGTTGTTTTGGAATCCAAATGAATTCCTGACTTTTTGGTGCTTGAATCAACTTCTTTGGAGCCCAAACCTGAGTTGTGAAAGCTTACGACTTTGTGATATTCTTACCCGTTCGTGCACGCTTTCCTTGTTTTTGTTTTGGTGTTGGATCTTGTGATTTGTCATTAGAGATCTTTGTCTTCTTGATCCATATCTGTTTTTCGCCGATCTGGATCTTTGGTATCCAGATTTGTCTAGCTTTTTGGCTTTGACTTGTTGTCCTGTTTTTTTGACGTGTCATGATTGTTGATGAAGGGGTTGGTGATAGTGATGGCCTGAGTTGATGATAGGGGATGTCGTAAGATTTGTCACTATCGCTACTATCCTCAGCAAGGTTGACTTCTTGTATTTTCCCTTGATTTTTTTGCTGGTAGTGGAAAGTTACTGTCTGTTTGCTCGTTTCTCTGGTCGTATTCCTCCTAGCTGAGTCTTTGCATCCTTATTAGGAGCCATGTATGAGGATGATTGTGGTGGCTGTGTCTTCACGGAGGACTTTGGAATCCACTTTTGATGCACTTTATTCGTGTAGCGATGACATTGATTCCCGGGTCGTTGATCTGCTTGAAGCTCGAAGTGTTCTACAGAGTCATAGAACTCGTCGTCTTCTTCATCTTTTGATTCTCCACATTTCTTTGTTTGCTCCTTATTTCGAGAGCTTGTTGATGTCTGGATCTCTTCATTTTCCTAGATTACACTCACTGCAAAATAAGGAACGACATCATAGCCATTTTCATCACAAAACATTGTTGTGGGAGCATCCTCCACGGCGCACACATCCAGAGTAGCCAAGATGTGTTCCCATCCAAAAGGCTCTAACTCTTCTTCAGGAAATGGTTCTGGGATATAGTCCCTATCCTCTATAACTCGCTCTAGGATACATTCCTCACGTTTCAAGCTACCACATTGTGAAGCTCCACACATCCACGGTTCTTTAGGCTTACCTAACCAAGCTGGAAGTTCTGATCCTGCTACTGTGGCGGAATCAAACTCCTCAACCGGTGTTCTCGTCACATCCTTATAGCTATGGTCCCTCAAGTTTATCTTTGTTATGGTTTCCATATGTCTTAGGTATATATGGTCATAACCCCAATCTTGGACCATTTTCAATTGTCGCATGAATGGTCTTCCCAGAATGATGTCATAGTTGTTCTTCTTGCCAAAGTCAACAACAGCAAAAGTGTGTTCATATTCAATGCCACAAGAAGTAATAAGTACTTTTTCTAGCAGTCCTAGGGGCTTTTCCTTGTGTCCGTCTGCAAGCTGCAGGGTCATTCGTGTGGATATCAAGGCAGGTTTTCCCCATTTTTTCCAAACCTCTTTGGTTGCAATGGCCACACCAGCTCCACTGTCAAGGATTGCCATGGTTTTTACACCATTGAATTCCATAGGAAGGGTGGTGTTTCCATCTTCTCCCTCATAATACTTGCCTACCTTGTTTAACGGCACTGGCCTAGTATTTAGTTGAGGCATTTCAAGCTCTTTGATGCCTTCTTCGATTTGAGTCATTGGGGTTTTTACACCAAATTTCTCTAGACATTTACCCACATTAGCCCACACGTTTGGTCTTATTCTAAGAAACTCGACTAACATTATTGTACAGGTGACTGGGGTAGATAGAATATCTACTAGCCCCTTTGAATCGATGGCCTTGTTGGGAGACAGTCTCTTTGATGGGACTGCAACCACATCTGACTTGGTCTCGTAATCTCCCATGTAGGACGGTAGTGTTCTTAGCGAATGGGGTTGACTATTCATAGATTGTACAGATCCTTTGTCGCCCCAACACGATTGCACGTCTAGATTCATTTGAGATCCGGTCTCAAATTCCTCTATTGGTAGTAGAAACACTCCTCGTTCATCACCAGTCTTGTCTATTAGTCTTCTTAGGTCAGCGGCTTCATTGGCCTCTCTCACTTGTTTCCACAATTCGTCAAGACCATCTATCTCTTTACAATCCTCAGGTATAGCTTGGTGAAATCCCTCGGAAGAGTTATACGTGGTATTCAGTACTATCCTTGGTTCTAATGCTGGGTCTTTGAGGTTTCGTCTGTGCTCATGATTAGAATCTGGATCTTTTAGTTCCTGGTTTGGTGGGATTACTTGTGTAGGCATGACACGGATCACATCCTCAGGTTTTGCAACTGGTGGTTCTAGTAAAGCTTGGACTGTTTGAATCATTTTCTGGCACATTTCAAACCTTTGCTTTTCTAGTTCCGCATAGGGATATGTCATCCACCTGTGTTCTTGGGTTTGGTTGTTTTTGAGCCTCACATCATAGGCTTTCAAGAGGGCATCTAATGTATCATTAACCTTCTCTGCCAACACAGATCCTCCTGAACTAGCACTTCTCGATTTCTCATCCGTGGATGGTTCTTCCAGAGGTTTAACCATCTATGTAAGAGAAGGTGCCTCCTTTCCCTCATGTTGTTTTATCTTCTCCTCAGCTTCGGTAAGCTTCTCAGCTAGGGATTTTTTCTCTCGTTCCATGTGTGCTTTCATCCTAGTCTTTCTAGCTTTCCAACTATTTCGTTTGCTCTTGGTTTTCTGACTAGGTGCGTTTGTCTTTGGTCCATCATCTGTCTTTCGCCTCATGTCACTTTCCGTGTTCTTTGTCTCTGGATTCTCATCAGCTTTCTTTTGAGCTTGTGCTCTCGTACCCACTTGAACTGGTACGACATTTTCATTTTCTGAGCTACTAGGGAGCGGAACAATCCCTAATACATTTGTCATGATTTTCCTGATTTGGTTTGGGTTTTTCGGGCAATCGGGGATCAAGTGAGTGATGCCACACTCAAGACAATAGGCATTTACTTCAGTGATCTCCGTATGAGGACATTGTTTGACCAAGTGGTTGTCACGACTTTTATGACAATCTGTCTCTGTTTGAGGAGATTCTTTTAGCATTTCCTCTTGGCTATAAGCAAGCTTTGACCTAGATAAGCCGCTATTTGCAATGAATCTCAATGTCCTTTCGTCCATTTCATACCTTCTTTCTTTCGACTGAAACCCAGGAGGTGGAGGTTGTACCGGCCTCACCACTCCATGTGTTTCTCTCACATTTTGTTGCTCCGAAGGGTAGTACTCACTTTGGTTGCTATACCACATTGTAGCTGGTACTGGCGTTGGTTTATTTGATGCTTCCATCATTGACATGTATCTCATGTCTATCGACATTCTAGCACCTGGCGGAGGAGGTTATTGTCCTAAGACAAGCTATGGCCTTAAAACTCCTACTGGTCCTGGCGCATTCTCCGTAATGTATCTAGGTGGAATAGGTGCTTCTGGAACAGGTTGTACATACCTCTCCCTAGCATTTTCCATGCTATAATAGCACTCTTCCTCCGTATGGTTCGTCCATTTTCTCTCAATTTCACACCACTTCAGCTCTCCTGAACCAGACCTTACAAGAGGAATCAACCTCTTGACCAAGTCGTCGATAAGCTTTTCTTGATCAATAGGTGCCGTTGGCTTAGCAACGGACTCACTTATCTGCGAAACATTGTGCTGAGAGGATGTGTCATCTCCTTGACTCTTTAAGTCCTTTTCTTTGTATGCCTCACAATTATCCACTAGATAAAGAGCTTCTTTGATCAACTCGTTTAGCTTCATCCTCCTTATCATATGCAGATCCTTCTGAAGGCCCTCATCTCTCATTCCCTGGATAAAGATCAGCATCAGTCGTGCTTGCGTAGGTAATTCCGCTCTTGGACAGAGCTTAACATATCTCTTGAGCCGTAATGATGCTTTGCGTACTGATTCATCCTCTTTGTGTTTGAATCTATGGATTTGAGAGACCGTGTTGTGAGCAATGCCTTTTGGCGAGAATTCTTCAATAAACTCCTCAAACAGCTCATCTAGGGTCTCAAAATCCCATTTTTCCACCGAGTCAAACCATGTAGCTGCATCATCTTCTAGAGTCAATCCAAATCCCGCAAACTGTGTCGCAAAATCTGAAACTTCCTCTGCTCTAATCACTCTTCTAAAAGCCGTTACGTGATCTCTCGGATCTTTATCTCCGGAGTATTTTCTGTTTACCCATTTCTGGACTTGGGATGGTCTAACTCGTCTATTGTCTACAAGTCTAACCAGAGATTCTCCCAATCCTTCTCTCGTTATCGCTCTTGAAGGGAATCCTGGTGGCTCTCTTCTTGGAATTCCTATAGGAATTCTCGTGTTTGGTGGAGGCATTTGTGGTCCTTCATTGACCAAATATCCACCTCTGTCTAGTACAGTCTGTGGATTTGTGCTTTCTACAAATCTGTATTTTCGTCCATACTTGTCGAAAACTATAGATCTCCATTAACTGTCGACTCCGTATGTGTAGACATATAAGAGCTTGTAATCCGTTATCTCTTCTAGGTATGGATCTGAGCACCTATAAAGATTGACCTCATTGTCGTCAATGTATCTATATAGTCCTTCACTCTCATGACCAATCATCCAAACTCTCTCAACAAGATGGATCTTTATCAATTGCAAGTTTGGAAGATCCATTGTGGGAGGATATTCCTCTATCGTCGCGATCTCCAAGCTTGTGTAAGCTACGTTTGAATATAGGGTAGACATGATTTCTGGGCTTAAGAGCTTTTTCTTGGTTCAAGTAGACTTAGTCCACTGTGTTCAAGTGCTTTGGTTAGGGAAAAGTCGAAACTATGTCCAAAACCGCAACCGTTTCGTCACAATTCTCGCAAATTGTCGCTTTTAGACACCCCTAACTTGCGGATGAATTTTGAGGCCTCAAACGACGTTTTTTTCAAAGTTGAACTGAATGGTTGCCCTTGGCATACATTTAGTTCAAGTTTTGCTCTAAGATCTGTAGAGCCACTCCCATGCTACATTTTGATATAAAAACTTTTCCGATTCGATACAGTTTGTGAAAGTTATGGCCAAAACAGTGAAATGCAGTTTAGACTGGTCAAAATGAGTCCAAATTCAATTTTAAAAGAAGATTTGGGATCTCTGTGACACTGTGAACACTTCTGTATGGTCAAAATTATAGTTGGACCCTAAAACTGGCCTGCAGACATCCTACGCGTAGGATGTCTATATGCTCAGTTTTTAACAAAATCTGGTCCATAGACTCCCCTTAAGTCCAGCAACACAATGGTATGCTCAGATTTTCATTTGGACCTAAAAATGGCCTTGAGACATCCTACGCGTAGGATGTCTTTTTGCTCAGAATGACTTGAAATTTTCACCCCAGATTCTCCTTGAGGTGCTGATCACAGTGGTGTGCTCATAGGTTGGTTTGGAGTCCTAAATCAAGCTGGAGACATCCTATGCGTAGGATGTCTAACAGCTTAGATTTTGTCCAAACTTGATCCCAAGATTCTTCTAGTGCTCAGCAACACAATGGTATGCTTAGAATTGAATTTGGATGCCAATAGGTCAAGATTTGGGCTGCATAAGCTTCTAGTGCACTCCAAGAGTAGGATGTCTGACAATTCTTGTCTTTGCTTGGTAAATAGGCCAAACAAGGTCCAAATTCAGTTTTGAAAAAAGTTGGAATCCTTGAGACACTTAGAACCTCCCTATATGGCCAAAGTAGAATTTTGACCACTTTATGACCCTGGAGACATCCTACGCGTAGGATGTCTTTTTGCTCTGTTTCAGCTCAAACTTGCACTGTAGCTTCCCCTTGATGTGCTAAACTCACAGCTATTTTTATTTTTTGATTCTGACACTTATAGGCTGGTCAAATGATCAAGAATCTGTTCTAGAAGCCTGATGTCCGTTCTGATGAATTCCCAAGTCAAATCAACTCCAAATTGGACCAAATTTGCCTCGGACGCTTATCTAAGGCTATACAACACCCTGCTAAACTGAATTTGGCCTCTAAATCATGCCTTAGACATCCTACGCGTAGGATGTCTAACTACTCAGAATTGCCCCAAATTTGAACCATAGACTCTCCCTAAGGTGCTGATCACTGTGATATGCTGAGAGGTTGATTTGGAGTGCTAAATCATGGTGAAGACATACTACGCGTAGGATGTCTAAGTGCTTAGAATTGCCCCAAACTTAAGCCACGGCTTCCCTTTGATGTCAGCAACCCACTGGTATGCTTAGATTTGAGTTTGGATGTCAAAAGACCCCAAAACTAGCTATTCTTGCCTTTTTCAGTCAAAAATGCTAAAGTCTGTTCAATCTTCCTTTCATTGACCCAAATGAGATGAAATTTATCACATGCACTCAATACAATATTTAGAACATGCCTTTGGAGTCATCTTATGGTTTGGTCTCAAAATTAGGCCTTGGACACAATTTGGATAGGATGTCTGGCAATTCTCGTCTTTTGGCTTTGATCTGTCAAAATTTGGTCAAATTTCCACTTTCCAGGTGAAAATAGGGTAGAACCTACCTTCTAAACACACTGGTAACCTCAGATTTTCCAAAAAGTGCCCAGATCACCCTGTAGACATCCTACGCATAGGATGTCTACTACTTATTTTTTTGAGACTGAAGTGTCCCTGATGCTTCCTTATGCTCTCAGCAAGTGCAAGTATGCTTCACAATTGCAAAAACGTGCAAAAATCACTCAGTTTAAGCCTTTTCTTAAATTTTACGTTTTCTGACTCCGTTCTTTGGCTTTTGGTCAACAAAAATAGGGAAAAACACTCAAGTCAATATGTTACTAGGGTAAAACCTACCCTCTGAACACACTAGTCAACTCAGAATTTCAAAATTTGGTCTCCAAAACCCCCTTGAGACATCCTACGCGTAGGATGTCTATGTTTACAAAATTGCAGGTTTTCTTCACAGAACCCTTGCAAATGCTCTTTTATATACACAACATCAGTCAGTCATACAAAAATATGCACAAAATCTTGTTTAATGCATTTTTACCCTCAAAAGCACACTTTTCCGTGATTTCAAATGCAATCAAGCACTTTAGCAAATAATTCAGTCCTGAATAGCTCTAGATCAGAATCGGATCACTTACCTAAAGCTACTCCTACAAATCATATGGGGTTTTGCATCTATGAGTAGAAAAACACTTCACTGCCACACACGGACTAGTAAACGCCTTTTATCACCTCTCAAATCACTCGAGCACCAACAACTACTCTAATCCACAGATCCTAACTAAACCTATCTAGTCGCAGACCCTCGGCAAGACACACGTTTCCTGGCTATCCACTTAATCGCAAAATATCCTCTTCCGGATCCACTTAAGAAAAACGCTTTCTTTAGCCGAAACTAAATCAAGAAACCATCACACAAGTGTTAGTAGGAAACCTACTTAGCTCCTTGTGTCCCCGACAGCGGCGCCAATGTTGGAGGAGCGACACACACACCCATGAAGTGCATGCAAACACTACCTAGATCAGCATAATGTCAATCGAGGACACAGATGAACGATAGGCACACGGAGGAAATCTCTTTAGCTTGTCAGGCTGAGACCATCCTACACATACAACACTCTGGAAGGCCAACTATACCACAATCAAGAACCTCACAACTCTCAACTACACCACCTAGCCACATACACACATACGGAAGGTAACTCACCTAATCATGCTAGATTCGTATGAAACTTAAGGAACACCATCTCCTCACTAGGATACACCTGTCCCTAAGCTTCTACACTCAAAACCCTCACTCTAAACACATCTGCGGAAAACGCGTAGGATGACAGAGCAGAATTTTGAAAGTGCCCGAAACTGAAATTTATGAGTACCTATGCATAGCTTATGTCGCCACGATTCTACAGACTACTAGCACGCAGAAAACAGACATCCTTTGATACACTTACGGCCACAAATAGCTCGTAGATGCGTCGACGTGTGCGCTTCGTCTCGCGTGGAATGCTTGGCGTTTTCGCGTAGCTCTCCTCGAGCCTACAGCAATGGTGCAGTTGGATCTCCAATGTGTTGAGTGAGCCGGGCGTAGCGAGAGGATAAAGCTCACGCTCACTCTCTTTCTCTCTCACACACAGTAGACGACAGCGCTAAAGTTTTGATTATGATTAAAGTCTCCTTTACAAAATGACCTAGGTACCTTATATACTAAGTCTACCTTAGGTTTAACCAAAAATGGGGTTGAAAGGGTCAAATGGCTTTGTATTTACAATCTGGAAGTGCTATTGCACCCCGGCTTCTGAAACTAGAATAACTACTCATTACAAATGACGTTTATAGCCATAATCCGCAGCATTTCATAACTCGGAAAAGATAAGACTTTGGTACGAAACTTGAGTTATGTTGTGTTGTTGACCCAGCGGTCAACACGGGCCAATATCCTATTTGATAGAATCAAATTTGAAATCTATACAAAGCGAAGAAGGAAGGATGGAATACAAAATTTGGGCCTTGTCTAACTACTATCTTTCAGTATGTCAATAATAAGAGTATTCTGCAGGGGAGACGGTTGCAAATTCATGGACAGATTACTGAAGATGTGGGATCTACATTGAGAAAGGAGAAAAGACAAAAAGTGAAATATTGATCACAGGTCTTTGCAAATGAATAAAGATATACAAGACCTTTTATCTGCAGACTATTCAAAACAGGAGTCTTTAGAAGTAGTGAAGGACAAAGTGGATAAAGAGTTTGGGGAATTGTTTACTGACAATGCAATTGACTTGACTGAGAAACCTGTTATATCTGCAACTGTTAAAACAGGTTTCAAGATTAGAAGGTTGAAGAACAAATTTGTAGGGGAGGAACATGTAGCATTGATTGGAGATCTTATTGTGGAGTAGCCTACCAAGTCCCAAGGCTCATTTTTCTACTGTGTCATTTGGTGCAGTGCAAACTGCATGTCATCGAATATCTAATATAACCAACCTAATGATTTTCTCATATTAAACTGAACATTTAATATGGGATAATAAACGGGAACAAGGATTAGAATATAGACATGTGCTTATGGATCTATCTCAACATGGGGCCAAAGGTAAAGGGGCCCAAATGAGAGATGGTCTATCAAAGAGCAATGCTAACTAATGAAGCTTAAAAGACCTTAGGGTTAGCTTCATTAAAGACCTCCAATGGTTAGTGTTAAAAGTCCTTTGACCTTAAGCAAGCTAGGGTTGAGTTTGAGGTGGGAACCCGACCTAAACTTAAGCAAGCTAGGGCTGTGCTTGAGGTGGGAACCTTAAGCAAGCTAGGGTTGTGCTTGAGGTGGGAACCTTAAGTAAGCTAGGGCTATTCTTGAGGTGGGAACCCGACCTAAACTTAAACAAGCTAGGGTTGTGCTTGAGGTGGGAACTCCACCTAAGGTGCTTGTCATGCTTGATGACTAAGGTGTGGGGATAAACACTATGCTCACTCCACCTACTTAGCCGTGTGGGAACATATCCTAGAACTCTCTAAAAGTTCATCTTCAAGCCTATATAACAAGGCTCTCTCAAGCATGTATTTCAAGCTTTTTCATTCTAGTAATTCAAGGTTTCTTTCCTCTTGTCTAAGAGTCATTCTCTCTCATCCACACACACACACACACAAGTATGAATGCTTCACATGAGCGTCCACCCTAAATCTCCCAACAACTGGTATCAGAGCATTAAAGACCCTCATGGGCCACTAGCTCACTTTTAGGTAGTGTGTGTGCACTCTTAGCTAAGTGTGGTAGGCACTCTTCTCTCTCTCTCTCTCTCTCTCTCTCTCTCTCTCTCTCTCTCTCTCTCTCTCTCTCTCTCTCTCTCATCCCCCACTTGTCAAAAACGTTTTTGCAATAGGTGGCCAAAGTCAACAAAGGGAGGCAAGTGGCCAAGTGGGTGGCTCACTTTCCCAAGAATAAGGGAAGGAGAAAAAGTTTTCTCTTCATTCTCTTTCACCTTCTTCCTCAGCTCCCCCAAGCTTCCATGGAAAGCTTATAAGCTCTCCTAAATAGCCCCTAACCATTCCCACCATTTCTCATCATTTTTGGTGCAAACTAACTCTAGACTAGCTCATTTTCTCTCTCTAGTTTCTCTCTCTAATAAGAGGCTTTTCATTTTTTGTTTTAACAGCCCATTAAAACTCATTAGATCATCATTAATCCACTCTTAATCTCGTCATTAGTCTTCTACAAGCTCTACACGACAAAAGGGCAAGACTAGCTAGCTTATGCAACCAAAACTAATCTATTTATACATGTTTTTAATTTTATGTTTCAAAACAGATAATTAAAACCTCATTTTCAGCCCTCTAAATCATTGTTTGAGGCTTCCTTAAGCTATTCCGAAGCTTGAGCTACAAGGGCGTTCAATTTGGGCACCATCTACATCGATTTCGGGAGGAAAAGAGCTCATTTCAAAGGCCGTTTTGCTTCAACGAGGACTCAATTTCAAATCAGAGAATTAATTCTCTGTTTTGCACTCATTTTTAGCTTTGTTCATCAAGGGAGAGCTTCTACAAATCATCTCGACACATTGGTATACTTCAAGGCACACTTCGGTAACATTTGAAGCTAATTTGTGCATGTTTTAAGCCTTTATTCTTCATTATTGCATACATTGCTTTTGTAAAAGGGTAGACACCATTTCAAGAGTCTCGAAATAGGACCCCCTTGCTTACATTATCTAGCATACACTATGGGTAATAACGACATCTCTGTCTTTAATGGCATTGGCTTCCATACATGGCAAGTCAAGCTTAAAGGCTACCTAATGAAGAAGGGTTTATGGAGTATAATCACTAGCGAAGGGGGGGGGGGGGGGGGGGGGGGTAACCTAACGGTTGCACAACAAAGAGAACGTCACCAAAAGGAAGAGAAAGCTTTAGGTATTCTACTCACTAGTGTTGCGGATGAGATTGTTCATCACTTAGATCAAGCCACTTCCGCTAAAGATGCATGGGATACTCTTGAAAGAACATTTGGGGCTAAGGAGAAAACACTCTAAAATCTCTCTCAAGATGCAATTATATGCACTCACT
The DNA here is from genome assembly GCF_014529385.1 of Adiantum capillus-veneris. Taxonomy (NCBI): domain Eukaryota; kingdom Viridiplantae; phylum Streptophyta; class Polypodiopsida; order Polypodiales; family Pteridaceae; genus Adiantum; species Adiantum capillus-veneris. The sequence continues at coordinate 127,255,945 of NC_140948.1, read as the reverse complement.
ATGCATGAGAATGAAACTCTTTCAAGTATGGTCAATAGGCTTAAGAGCATATGCACTCAATTATCCTATATAGAGTGTAACATTGATGAGGATGATAAAATTGCTATTCTAGTTAACGTTGCCAAAAGGAAGAGAAAGCTTTAGGTATTCTACTCGCTAGTGTTGCAGATGAGATTGTTCATCACTTAGATCAAGCCACTTCCGCTAAAGATGCATGGGATACTCTTGAAAGAACATTTGGGGCAAAGGGAAAACACACTAAAATCTCTCTCAAGTTGCAATTATATGCACTCACTATGCATGAGAATGAAACTCTTTCAAGTATGGTCAATAGGCTTAAGAGCATATGCACTCAATTATCCTATATAGAGTGTAACATTGATGAGGATGATAAAATTGCTATTCTACTTAAAGCCATGCCTATGCAATATGAGAATATTGTCACCGTGCTCAAGGCAAAGGAACCTATTCCTTCACTTGAGAGCATTGTTCACTCTCTTCAAGAGGAAGAGAACAAGCATACTCATTCCACTCACACCAATGAAGCACCTACATCTCAAGAATTATTTGTTTCTAACTCTAAAAGCTTCAAGCCATGTATCCATTGTGGGAAAACAAATCATGCTTCTATCAATTGCTACAAGATCAAGAAGTGTGTGAAGTGCGGTAAGGTTGAGCATCCACCCCAATTTTGCCCTAAAGGTGGTAGCGGCGGCATTCCAAGTCATGGCGGCAACAACGGCAACACCTCCTCCAAGGGAAGACGTATTCTCTACACTCATAGTGATGATGAAGACGACAATGACGACAAAGACACTCTCACGAATGATGAGCTACATTTTATTTCAACTACTTCTTCTCCTCGTGTATCCACTTCTTCTAGCTCTTCTTTTTCTAATAAAATTCATGCTAAGGACAACCCCAAAAAGGGTAAGAAAACATACTTTTATGAAAGTGGTGATGACATACTTTGAAGAGGAATTGCTACCTTATTTACCCCTTTGTTGAATCCATGTGAAGGTTATAGTACTTTCTTTGTGTGAACCACTTGTGACATGATGATGAATCCAATTGAGAACCATCTATGATCATTAAGTGATGAATCCCTTATGATTGTAATGAAGGACATAACGTTGTATCCATATGAGAACCGTTATGTACTTCATCCTCTTTCCATTGTGAACCTTAGGTGGTAGAAGCACGTGCTTAAGGGGGGATTTGTGGGGATAAACACTATGCTCACTCCACCTACTTAGCCGTGTGGGAACATATCCTAGAACTGTAACATTTAATGGTCTAAAAACTTATGTGTAGCGGAAATTAGCATGAACATAGTGGGCATTTCATTACAATAGATTCCTAATGAGAATTACAAGAGTGCTTGGGTGGAGAGAGCAACAAAAAGCATAACACCTAGTTAGATAGCATCAAAAATACTTTCAAAAGAGAGAGAAATTAAGCTATTGACAACAGTTGAGGACCGGATTTGTATGGAGCCGGTCCCCCCTCCAAAAGGCTTTGTATTATGGTTTCTCCCATCAAGAGAGACATTGTACAATACAATTCCTTGTGTTCCTTCAAGAATAGCCAGTGCAATGAAGATGAAAGCTTCATGCACTAAGCAAACACTTAGCAAACACAACTTGAATTATCCCCGTTCTCAGACCCAAGACCTCACACACCTTCGAAGATGGTGAGAGCTAGCAGGGTATGAGAGTAGATTGAGAGGAAGAAGGAGTATCTTACGAGAAAGATGTACATCTCCTCACATAATCACTCATATTAGCATAGCTTTAGCTTAGTAATTAGCTTGGTAGAGGAGATGAGCATGCATTGAAGCTTGGCTCTTGGTTGGATTTGCATCCACAAGCCAAGAGAGTGTTGATGTAGGCTTCTATCTCACAAGCTTGGAGTAGGTGATGAGTTCTCCATTAAAGCTTGGGAAGAGATAGTCTTCTCTTTCTTCACACATGAGCTTGTGTGAGTGTGTGTGTGTGTGTGATAATGCCTTGCAAAAATCAGCCCCCTCTCTCTCTTGGGCGAGCCCCCTTGCTATTTTCTCTTGCTCCAGCCTCATTGGCCCTCCCCAAGTCAAGCCAATCACCATTAAGCAGCATAAGTGATAGCCTTTTGACATGTGTCCCCCTTTCCGCTTTTGTGAGAGCTTTAGGAAATTAAATAATTAAACTAAACTCTCATTGGACCCCTTTGCCTCCTGGCCAATAGGAATCAGGCAAGCCATTGGGCTCCTAAATGCTCATTGGACCCCTTGGGAGACTGCCCAATAGTCTTCTAGGAGACTTAATTCTCATTGGTTTCTTTTATTAAATGTTTTTAAATTAATTAAACTAGATTTACTCTAGCTTAATTCTCATTGGTCCACTTCAAGGGTCATCCAATAGAAACTGGGCACACCTTGTGGGCATCTGGCCTAGGGAGCTGACATGTGTCCCTCATTCCCTTTGTGTAAAGGGAGCCTCTGTGTGTGTGTGTGTGTGTGTGACTTTCTCTCTCATCCCCTAGAAGAAGGGCTCGCCCCCTCCCATGTAGGGATATGCATTGACTTTGGAGAGCACACAAAGCATCCAATTCCCCCTAAGCTTTAACCCTTTGGACACAACCTTTGAATTTTGGAACCTTAGCATTTTGGAAGTCTTAATGGGCTGAACCTTAGGGTCTTTTTAGCCCATTGTTGCACATGGCTCTTTTGCAGATGGCCCCCCCTTTGGATCCCTATTTTCCCTCCTTTGGATCCCTACTGTGTGGCCGGTCTGCTAGCTTAACCAATATTCTAGCCTTTTCTCCCCTGGCACTTCCCCACATTAAATGATCAGTTTAATATGAGAAATAGGAGAATTAGATATTGATTATTATGACATTACCTCTCTCTTGAAATCATAGTCGTCCTCGACTATGGTGTAGAGAAGATAAAGCATATTCATGAGTCCTTTTCTTAGCGGGTAGAGGATCCCTATGTTACCCTACGACATCATTCCACAATGGATGACTAGTCCATTTGGCGCTTGAGAGCCTGAGGCTGTCGCAAGCATGTCTGCACATTAGTCCTACCAATCTTCCATAGTAGAGTGACAAGCTCTACTTGGTGTTTGGGAGATTTCGTCTCCGCAAACTTGATCTAAGCATGCATACTACTTCATTTTTGTGCACAATAAAGAAAAAGAGAGTCTTATAAGACAAAAACTTTGTTCATTTTTAACATTTTGTACATTTGCTTACTCTTGGGAAGCATTGTAAGCATTGACAAGGTTTAGGTTATCCTTTAATTGTATGCCTTGCATCCATCTAGCATCTTCAAAAGGATAATTCTTAAACATAATAAGATATCGTCGGATAGACTTACCGCCTCTTAATACCTTGTCTTCATGTCGGAGAATGGATGGGCTGCAGCACCTCCTCTTGGTCCTCGATCTCCGGTGGGTCTTCAATAGTTGGTTCTTGAGGTGGCTCTCCTTTGTAAGGCTTTAATAGGCTCACATGAAAAGCATTGTGTATGAGCCAATGATTGGGCAACTTGAGCTGATAGGCCATCTCATTGATTGGCCTAAGAATCTGAAAGGGACCATAGTACCTTTTTGCTAGTTTAGCATAGTACTTTTGGTGTCAGCAACAGCCTTTTGCCTTTGTTGTGAGATAGAGATAGCATCCTTAATCTTTTGGAAAGATTCTTGTAGGTCTCGGCTATACTCATCTGCAGTGAAGATCTTCCCATGTACTTTAAGTAGCAAGGGACTTTTTGATCTTCCCTCAATTACCTCGAAAGGTGCTTTTCCCATGGAAGTATGTACAGTGTTATTGTAAGCATACTCCACTAAGGGTAAGTACTTCTCCCATTGGGATCTTTGATCTACTTCCGTTACATAGGCTTTTAGTAGATCGAGAATTGTTAGGTTAGCTATTTCACTTTGGCCATCCGTTTGTGGATGATAGGCTGAAGAGAAGTTTAGCCTTGTTCCTAAATTCTCAAAGAGACCCTTCCAGAAATTACTGGTCATTCTAGGATCTCTATCCGACACTATGGACATTGGCAAGCCATGGTACTTGAAAATTTGTGAAATGAAGAAGGTTGCCATTTAATGGGCTTTGATAGTCTTTTTGACAGGTATAAAATGAGCTTGTTTACTAAACCTGTCTACTATCGTCCATATTCCTGTATTCCCATGGATAGACTTAGGCAATCCAAAGATAATATCCATGGATATGCTCTCCCATGGTGAATTAGGGATTGGCAAGGGTTGGAGCAATCCAAGTTGCTTCCCTCTATCAAATATTGTCTTTTGGCATACCACACATTTGGAAACATACTCTTGTATGTTCACTTTCACGGTAGGCCAATAGAAATATGTTTCAATTCCCTTTAAGGTAGACTGAATCCCTCTATGCCCCGCATAAGGTGGAGCATGAGATTCATACATTACTTTCTCACGTAGTGAGTTAGTAACACATAGTCTATTGCCATAGAGAAGATAACCATCTTGTAAAGTAAATGGTTCTTCTTTCTTCCCTAATGCAAGGGCTGAAATCACATCTCTAAAATCGTGATCAATAGTGTACTCATCTATCATTGAAGATAGATCATTGTGAGTTGCTATGGAAACCGCATTCACTCTCGGTCGTCTTGAGAGTGCATCAGCTACTTGATTATGCTTGCCAGCAATGTGAGCAATATGAAAATGAAATTGCGAAAGGAAATTTGCCCACCTCATTTGTTTGTCGGAGAGCTTGGTATGCATCATGAAGTACTTAAGACTTTGGTGATCCGTTCGCAGAATGGAAGGAGTCCCCAATAAATAGTGCTTCCATGAGTCTAAGGCATGTAGAACTGCAAGGAGTTCCTTTTCGTATATGCCTAGAGCTTGCTCAATAGGGTCGAGCCTTCGACTCTCATAGCCTATGGCATGCCCTTCTAGGAGCAAAACAGCTCCAAGGCAATCACCACAAGCATCACATTGGACCTCAAATGGCTTTGAGAGATCCGGTAGTGTAAGCACAGGTTGAGAGATAAGATTTTCTTTAAGCTTTTCGAAAGCATTGTTCTCCTTAGCAGACCATGTATACCTAACGCTTTTCTTTGTTAAGCCATGTAATGGTCCCGCAATTTGTGAGAACTTTTCTATGAAGCGTCTATAGTATGCACACATACCTATAAAGCTTCTTAGTTCATGAAGATTCCTTGGTTTAGGCCATCCTTTTATTACCTCTAACTTAGATGGATCCATTTGGATGCCATCTTGAGAGATAATATGACCTAAATACTGAATCTCTTGCAAGAAAAATTCACTTTTCTTTCGATTAACATAAAGTTTATTCTCTCTTAAAACTTGAAATATTACCTGGAGGTGTTGCTTGTGTTCCTCCAATGAATTAGAGTAGATGATAATATCATCAAAGAACACTCCAATGAAGGTTCGATGAGGCTTGAACAGCTTCTCCATCAAGCGGTTGAATGTGGCTGGTGCATTGGTCAAGCCAAAAGGCATGACAATGTATTCGTAAAGACCAAATGTGGTGCGAAATGCGGTCTTTACAATGTCTTTATCAACTATCCTTATTTGATTATAGCCACTTTTTAGGTCAATCCTACTGAAGTAGGTCGATCCTTGTAGCTTATCAAATAGGTCTTCTACCCGTGGAACGGGAAACCTATTCTTGATAGTGATCCTATTTAGTGCTCTATAGTCGACACACATACGATATGTGCTGTCTTTCTTTTGCACTAGTAGCACAGGTGAGCAAAATGGAGATGAGCTTGGCCTAACCATACCCTTCTCAACTAACTCATGCACTTGCCGCATAATCTCCTCTTGTTGAGCTTGAGAAACTTTATAAGGAGGTTTGTTAGGCAATGAACTTCCTGGAAGAAGTTCAATTGCATGATCATCATTACCTCATTTAGGAGGTAGCTCACAAGGAATGTCGTCAATAAAAACATCTTGAAACCCCTTGAGAAAATTGGATAACTCTAATTCCTTTTGGTTGCTTTTATTTTCTTTTGCTAAAGCATTAGGTTCATTTTGAGAATCTTTAACAAAAATCATGTACACGGAAATAGAGCTCTTTATTGACTTGTTGAAAGCTGGTGTATGTACAATGGGAATAGTGTTACCCATTTCCTTAGCATCTATATACATGTCTTTTTCCTTGAACTTAAAGGAGATTCTCCTTTCAGGAAATTTAACATCGGCAGCCAGGCGGTCAAACCATGGTGCCCCTAGGATTACATCCTCATGCTTGAGAGGAGAGATAAAGAAGTCCTCTTTGTCCACATAGCCTTGGACATGAAGCCTCAATTTCCCGATTAAGGTAGTGACTGAAGCTTCTTGCCCCTTGAAGGCACTGTCTGCGGGTAGGACATCTCCCATCTCGTAGGATTGTATGCCTAGCTTGGTGGCCAACTCTATAGATATAAAATTGTGAGTAGAACCAGGGTCAAAGAGAATAAAAGCATCATGTTCTCTTACCTTTCCCCAAGCATGGCATAGAGGAGATCGTTTGTGATGAGTTTGGTGAGTCTCCTCCTCTTGGATTTCAACCAAGGAAGCTCTAGGAGGATCTTGGCGGTTGTTCTTTTGGGGACAAGCGCGGTACGCATGCCCTTGCTTGTCGTACTTGAAACACCGGTTATCCTTGCGATAACGCTCAAGCTCTTCAGGAGAGAGTTTGTTCTTACCTTTGTAAACTCCCTTCTCTTTAGCTTTGTTGGAACTGCCCTTAGGAGACTTTTGGACATTGTCCTTCCCCTTAGGCTCGTTGGAACCCTTGTTTTCCATGGGCTTATTATTTCTTTTAGCCCCCGTTTGGAAATTGATTCGAGAGGCCACCATAGTATGGTGTATTACTGCCGATATGGTACGTGGCCTTTGGGAGTTGACATACTCCGCCATTTCTTCGGTTAAGCCCGCACAAAATTGTTGCTTTTGCTCTCCAACATCCAACTTTTTGAAGACAGTGGCTTTGAGTTGTAGGTCCCAAAACTTGTCTACATATTTGTGGATGGATTCATAGGGAGAGAGCTTTAAGCTTCGCCATTCGGTGAGTACTTTGTCTTTGGCATCGATGGCCAAAAACTGCTTCATAATGGAAGCTCTTAAAGCTTTCCATGTTTGTGGAGCTTCACTGTTGGCTCATAGGCTAGACCACCATTGTCTGGCGGACTTTTGAAAGTGCATAGCTACATGGCATAGCTTAGAGGACTCCGTGAAGCCCTCATCTCCAAACGCCGCATCGAATTGCTGGATAAAGGCCAAGACTTTGTCCGTAGCACCAAAGGTGCCATCATAGGTAAGGAAAGAGACGCTCTTCCCTCCCTCTTTGAATTTCTTCAACTTGGACGACCTCTTCCATGTGGCATAGGATTTCCTATGGCCTCTTCTTTTTGATGGTTCAAAGGTTGCACCATCACTTTCTTCAGAAGGTGAAGAATTTGAAGAAGGTGGAGAAGAGGGTGACCTCTTTCTTGCCTTTTTCTTGTCTTGATCTTTGTCGTCTTCACCATAACTTTCATAAGAGGAAGAGGATGAAGAAGATGGAGAAGAGGATGTCCTCTTTCTCGCCTTTTTCTTCTCTTGCTTTTTATCATCCCTCTTTGAATTATGGCGTAGAGAAGAGTATGATGGTCTTCTCCGCTTTGGTGGTGATGGAGAGCGTTTAGCCCGCATTCTTCGTGGAGCCATCTCCGCCAAGGTGGCGGGAGACTCGCTTCTTTCTCGTTCCTTCGGTGGAGGCTCTTGAGTTCTCCTTTGGGAAGGAGATGCATCATCAAGAAGTAAATTCTTGAGCCCTTCATATGGATTCTCTTCTTCTTCCCAAATCAAAGAGAGACCTCTTTTGGTAGCCTCACAAGGAGGCTTCCTAGGTGTTCTCTCATCGTGGTGATGAGCTTGGAGAATCCCATGAGCACGGAGCTGCCGTTGCACTTCACTTTGGAGAGATGGATTGCCCATGGCTTGTTGAAGCCTAGTAATAAGATAGTTAACAATCATTGAAGCATCATTAGTAGCTTGCTCATGAGCAAAATCAAAGTTATCAACATTAATTTCACTCTCTTTACTATTGTCAGCCATTCTAACAACCTTTAGGTGTAAACTTTTTAGGTGTACTATGGCACTTCAAGCCCTAGTTGCTACTCCTCTTTACCCCTTTAGAAAAAGCACTCAAGCTACTGTACCCGCGACTCGAATACCATTAATTGCAAGGAATAGAAGAGAGGGTCTTTCGACACCAAAACAGCACCGGCTCCTGTCAAGCTTCTAATAGCTCAATAGTGGTTAAGCCGTAGGCAAGCCCCGTAGGACTCCACTATTAAGACCATAGCTCTTGACGGTGATGCCCCGTTAACTGCACAAAGGCAGGCGCACGGCAATGCTGAAAAATCCCTATTCTACTTACTCACAGGCAATTAATAATATCAACCATTTGTAGCTAGCTTGAGGACCTCCCTTCTTGAGCAAGAAAAGAGAAACCTTGAGCTCTGATACCAATGTAACATTTAATGGTCTAAAAACTTATGTGTAGCGGAAATTAGCATGAACATAGTGGGCATTTCATTAGAATAGATTGCTAATGAGAATTACAAGAGTGCTTTGGTGGAGAGAGCAACAAAAAGCATAACACCTAGTTAGATAGCATCAACAATACTTTCAAAAGAGAGAGAAATTAAGCTATTGACAACAGTTGAGGACTGGATTTGTATGGAGCCGGTCCCCCCTCCAAAAGGCTTTGTATTATGGTTTCTCCCATCAAGAGAGACATTGTACAATACAATTCTTTGTGTTCCTTCAAGAATAGCTAGTGCAATGAAGATGAAAGCTTCATGCACTAAGCAAACACTTAGCAAACACAACTTGAATTATCCCCGTTCTCATACCCAAGGCCTCACACACCTTCGAAGATGGTGAGAGCTAGCAGGGTATGAGAGTAGATTGAGAGGAAGAAGGAGTATCTTACGAGAAAGATGTACATCTCCTCACATAATCACTCATATTATCATAGCTTTAGCTTAGTAATTAGCTTGGTAGAGGAGATGAGCATGCATTGAAGCTTGGCTCTTGGTTGGATTTGCATCCACAAGCCAAGAGAGTGTTGATGGAGGCTTCTATCTCACAAGCTTGGAGTAGGTGATGAGTTCTCCATTAAAGCTTGGGAAGAGATAGTCTTATCTTTCTTCACACATGAGCTTGTGTGAGTGTGTGTGTGATAATGCCTTGCAAAAATCAGCCCCCTCTCTCTCTTGGGCAAGCCCCCTTGCTATTTGCTCTTGCTCTAGCCTCATTGGCCCTCCCCAAGTCAAGCCAATCACCATTAAGCAGCATAAGTGATAGCCTTTTGACATGTGTCCCCCTTTCCGCTTTTGTGAGAGCTTTAGGTAATTAAATAATTAAACTAAACTCTCATTGGACCCCTTTGCCTCCTGGCCAATAGGAATCAGGCAAGCCATTGGGCTCCTGAATGCTCATTGGACCCCTTGGGAGACTGCCCAATAGTCTTCTAGGAGACTTAATTCTCATTGGTTTCTTTTATTAAATGTTTTTAAATTAATTAAATTAGATTTACTCTAGCTTAATTCTCATTGGTCCACTTCAAGGGTCATCCAATAGAAACTGGGCACACCTTGTGGGCATCTGGCCTAGGGAGCTGACATGTGTCCCTCATTCCCTTTGTGTAAAGGGAGCATGTGTGTGTGTGTGTGTGTGTGTGTGACTTTCTCTCTCATCCCCTAGAAGAAGGGCTCACCCCCTCCCATATAGGGATATGCATTGACTTTGGAGAGCACACAAAGCATCCAATTCCCCCTAAGCTTTAACCCTTTGGACACAACCTTTGAATTTCGGAACCTTAGCATTTTGGAAGTCTTAATGGGCTGAACCTTAGGGTCTTTTTAGCCCATTGTTGCACATGGCTCTTTTGCAGATGGCCCCCCCTTTGGATCCCTAAAGTTTCCCTCCTTTGGATCCCTACTGTGTGGCCGGTCTCCTAGCTTAACCAATATTCTAGCTTTTTCTCCCCTGGCACTTCCCCACATTAAATGATCAGTTTAATATGAGAAAATCATTTAGGAGAATTAGATATTGATTATTATGACAAGAACTCTCTAGAAGTTCATCTTCAAGCCTATATAACAAGGCTCTCTCAAGCATGTATTTCAAGCTTTTTCATTCTAGTAATTCAAGGTTGCTTTCCTCTTGTCTAAGAGTCATTCTCTCTCATCCACACACACACACACACACAAGTATGAATGCTTCACATGTGCATCCACCCTAAATCTCCCAACATAAGGTACTTGAGGTACTTGTCACATTTAATGAGGAAGTTGCTTGAGAAGCTTCCGTTGCATGGGGGGGTAAGATGCTTGAGTCAAAAAGAGAACCTACACACTTAATGAGGAAGTTGCTTGAGAAACTTCCTTTGCATAAAAATCTCAAAGTTAGGGGAATTCTAAAAGAGCACATGGGACACATGTCAGACTCTCACTAAGCTTAACCACATGGTGTGCTTGAATGCTATTGGTTGGGCTAAAGAGGGGTCCAATGAGCTTCTATTTTCATCTAACAAATATCTAGATATTTTCAAACTCTTTCTCTCTAAGGGGTAAGGAGGACACTTGTCAAAAGACTACCCATGTGCTTGACTGCATGCTGCATGTGATTGGCTAAGGGGAGAGGGGTCCAATGAGCTTGTATCATGAAGATATTTCACCCAAAGCAAGGAAGGGGGGTGCTAGGGGGATATACTCCACACACAAACTCATTTGCAAGGCCATTCTCTCTTGGTGAAAGTTGAGAACAAGGCTCTCTCAAGCATGTATTTCAAGCTTTTTCATTCTAGTCATTCAAGGTTGCTTTCCTCTTGTCTAAGAGTCATTCTCTCTCATCCACACACACACACACACACAAGTATGAATGCTTCACATGAGCATCCACCCTAAATCTCCCAACATAAGGTACTTGAGGTACTTGTCACATTTAATGAGGAAGTTACTTGAGAATCTTCCTATGCATGGGGGGGTAAGATGCTTGAGTCAAAAAGAGAACCTACACACTTAATGAGGAAGTTGCTTGAGAAACTTCCTATGCATAAAAATCTCAAAGTTAGGGGAATTCTAAAAGAGCACATGGGACACATGTCAGACTCTCACTAAGCTTAACCACATGGTGTGCTTGAATGCTATTGGTTGGGCTAAAGAGGGGTCCAATGAGCTTCTATTTTCATCTAACAAATATCTAGATATTTTCAAACTCTTTCTCTCTAAGGGGTAAGGAGGACACTTGTCAAAAGACTACCCATGTGCTTGACTGCATGCTGCATGTGATTGGCTAAGGGGAGAGGGGTCCAATGAGCTTGTATCATGAAGATATTTCACCCAAAGCAAGGAAGGGGGGTGCTAGGGGGATATACTCCACACACAAACTCATTTGCAAGGCCATTCTCTCTTGGTGAAAGTTGAGAACAAGGCTCTCTCAAGCATGTATTTCAAGCTTTTTCATTCTAGTCATTCAAGGTTGCTTTCCTCTTGTCTAAGAGTCATTCTCTCTCATCCACACACACACACACACACAAGTATGAATGCTTCACATGAGCATCCACCCTAAATCTCCCAACATAAGGTACTTGAGGTACTTGTCACATTTAATGAGGAAGTTACTTGAGAATCTTCCTATGCATGGGGGGGTAAGATGCTTGAGTCAAAAAGAGAACCTACACACTTAATGAGGAAGTTGCTTGAGAAACTTCCTATGCATAAAAATCTCAAAGTTAGGGGAATTCTAAAAGAGCACATGGGACACATGTCAGACTCTCACTAAGCTTAACCACATGGTGTGCTTGAATGCTATTGGTTGGGCTAAAGAGGGGTCCAATGAGCTTCTATTTTCATCTAACAAATATCTAGATATTTTCAAACTCTCTCTCTCTAAGGGGTAAGGAGGACACTTGTCAAAAGACTACCCATGTGCTTGACTGCATGCTGCATGTGATTGGCTAAGGGGAGAGGGGTCCAATGAGCTTGTAGTATGAAGAAATTTCACCCAAAGCAAGGAAGGGGGGTGCTAGGGGGATATACTCCACACACAAACTCATTTGCAAGGCCATTCTCTCTTGGTGAAAGTTGAGAACAAGGCTCTCTCAAGCATGTATTTCAAGCTTTTTCATTCTAGTCATTCAAGGTTGCTTTCCTCTTGTCTAAGAGTCATTCTCTCTCATCCACACACACACACACAAGTATGAATGCTTCACATGAGCATCCACCCTAAATCTCCCAACATAAGGTACTTGAGGTACTTGTCACATTTAATGAGGAAGTTGCTTGAGAAGCTTCCTATGCATGGGGGGGTAAGATGCTTGAGTCAAAAAGAGAACCTACACACTTAATGAGGAAGCTGCTTGAGAAACTTCCTATGCATAAAAATCTCAAAGTTAGGGGAATTCTAAAAGAGCACATGGGACACATGTCAGACTCTCACTAAGCTTAACCACATGGTGTGCTTGAATGCTATTGGTTGGGCTAAAGAGGGGTCCAATGAGCTTCTATTTTCATCTAACAAATATCTAGATATTTTCAATCTCTCTCTCTCTAAGGGATAAGGAGGACACTTGTCAAAAGACTACCCATGTGCTTGACTGCATGCTGCATGTGATTGGCTAAGGGGAGAGGGGTCCAATGAGCTTGTAGCATGAAGAAATTTCACCCAAAGCAAGGAAAGGGTGTGCTAGGGGGATATACTCCACACAAAAACTCATTTGCAAGGCCATTCTCTCTTGGTGAAAGTTGAGGAACGCCACCTCCTTCTCCAAGCTTGTGAGAGTGAAAGCCTACACCAACGCTCTTGGCTATGGAATGCAAATCCAACCAAGAGCCATGCTTCAATGCTTAAGCCTGCCATCTTCTCCATCTCCATTACTATGCTATTATGTATGCTAGCAAGAAGAGTAATGATAAGTGAGGAACTATTTCTTTCTCATATGGAATGTTTCTTCTTCCTCTTCCATATCCTCATTCCCCCTAGCTCTCTCCACCTTCAAAGGTGTTTGAGGCCTTGGGACTGAGGCTTGGGATAGTTAATTCTTTCTACAAGTTTATGTTATGCTTGTGATGCATGAAGCTTTCCATCTTCATTGCATCACGTAGGTCACAAGGAACACAAAGATTGTATTGTACCAAGTCTCTCTTGATAGGAGAAACTATAATACAAATGCCTACAAGTTTATGGTATGATTGTGATGCATGAAGCTTTCCATCTTCATTGCATCATGTAGGCCACAAGGATTGTATTGTACCAAGTCTCTCTTGATAGGAGAAACTATAATACAAATGCCTACAAGTTTATGTTATGATTGTGATGCATGAAGCTTTCCATCTTCATTGCATCACGTAGGCCACAACGAACACAAAGATTGTATTGTACCAAGTCTCTCTTGATGGGAGAAACTATAATACAAATGCCTATTGGAGGGGGGACCGGCTCCATATGAATCCGGTCCTCAACTATTGTCATGTTCTCTAAACTCTCTCTCTTGCAAAAGTATTGTTCATGCCAAGTTAACTAAGTACCATGTTTATGTTGCTACCATCAATTAAGTTCACCCGCTATGCTCACAAAGTAATCTCCCAAAAGTGCTTCACCTAATTTCCTAATTCCGCTACTCTCAAAGTTCATAGGCCATTTCTATTCCATTGGTATCAGAGCATTAGGTTTCTCTTTTCTTGCTTAAGAACAGAGGTCCTTAAGTAGCTTATTAATGGTTGATTTTGTTAATTATATTAGGGTGAATGGGACTGGGATCTATTATCGGTTTTGTTGAGCCCACTATGTGGGATATGGTGCACACCTCGGGAGCTTTGGTTTTAGTAATGGTGTAACATTTAATGGCCTAAAAACTTGTGTGTAGCGGAAATTAGCATGAACATAGTAGGAATTTCATTAGAATAGATTTCTAATGAGAATTACAAGAGTGCTTGGGTGGAGAGAGCAACAAAAAGCATAACACCTAGTTAGATAGCATGAACAATACTTTCAAAAGAGAGAGAGAAATTAAGCTATTGACAACAGTTGAGGACCGGATTTGCATGGAGCCGGTCCCCCCTCCAAAAGGCTTTGTATTATGGTTTCTCCCATCAAGAGAGACATTGTACAATACAATTCTTTGTGTTCCTTTAAGACTAGCTAGTGCAATGAAGATGAAAGCTTCATGCACTAAGCAAAACACTTAGCAAACACAACATCAATTATCCCCGGTCTCGGACCCAAGACCTCACACACCTTCAAAGATGGTGAGAGCTAGCAGGGTATGAGAGTAGATTGAGAAGAAGAAGGAGCATGGTAGAGGAGATGATCATGCATTGAAGCTTGGCTCTTGGTTGGATTTGCATCACAAAGCCAAGAGTTATTGGTGTAGGCCTCCCTTCTCACAAGCTTGGAGTAGGTGGTAAGCTTTCCATTAAAGCTTGAGAAGGAGAGAGAGTCTTCTTTACTTCACACATGAGATTGTGCGAGTGTGTGTGTGATAATGCCTTGCAAAAATCAGCCCCCTCTCTCTCTTGGGCGACCCCTCTTGCTATTTGCTCTTGCTATTCTCTCATTGGACCTCCCTAGGGCTAGCCAATGACAATTAAGCAGCATAAGTGATAGCCTTCTGACATGTGTCCCCCTTTCCCCTTTTGTGAGAGCTTTAGGTAATTTAATAATTCAACTAAACTCTCATTGGACCCCTTTGCCTCCTGGCCAATAGGAATCAGGCAAGCCATTGGGCTGCTGAATGCTCATTAGACCCCTTGGGAGACTGTCCAATAGTCTTCTAAGGACTTAATTCTCATTGGTTCTTTTATTAAGTGTTTTTAAATTAATTAAACTAGATTTACTCTAGCCTAATTCTCATTGGTCCACCTCCAAGGCCATCCAATAAGAATTGGGTAGACCTTGTGGGCATCTGGCCTAGGGAGCTGACATGTGTCCCTCATTCCCTTTGTGTAAAGGGAGCTTGTGTGTGTGTGTGTGTGTGGCTTTCTCTCTCATCCCCTACATGCAAGGCTCGCCCCCTCCTAAGTAGGGATTGTAAAGACTTTTTTGTACACACACAAAGCATCCAATTCCCCTATGGTTGACCTTTGGACACAACCTTTGAATTTTGGAACCTTAGCATTTTGGAAGTCTTAATGGGCTGAACCTTAGGGTCTTTTTAGCCCATTGTTTCACATGGCTCTTTTGCAGATGGCCCCCCCTTTGGATCCCTATTTTCCCTCCTTTGGATCCCTAATGTGGCCGGTCTGCTAGCTTAACCAATATTCTAGATTTTTCTCCCCTGGCACTTCCCCATATTAAATGATCAGTTTAACATGAGAAAATCATTTAGGAGAATTAGATATTGATTATTATGACAAATGGAGTCTTTTTAGACTTGCCTACGGCTTTACTATTATTGAGCCATAAGAAGTCCGAAAGAAGCTATCCCTCGGCAACTTCGCTATGTTAGACTCACTCCACTACTCTCTATAATTAACCAATTCGAGCCGTGGGTGTAGATACTTAAGTGCCTATTTTCAAAGGCTAAGAGGAGTAGCAACTAAGGTTTTGAATTGACAAAGCATACACTAAGTAAACACCTAAGTTAAATTAACATGGCTCGCAATAACCAAGAGAGTAGAATGAACATTGATAACTTTGATTTTGCACATGAAGGTGATAATGATGATGCCCCCATGTTTGTTAATTATCTTGTTACTAGGTTGCAACAAGCTATGGGCAACCCCTCTTTGCAAGCCGAAGTTACTCAACAACTTCATAATTATGGAATTTCCTTTCCTCTCAAAGAGGAGAGAGAGCTTAGGAGGCCTCTTGGTGAGACCCCCAAAAGAAGACTCTCTGCCATACGAGAGGAGGAATCCAAAGAATGAGAAAGTCATGACTCCCTAGGTTCCTCAAAAGATGTGGCTCCATGAAGATGGCGGTCTAGACAATCGCCAACTCCTCCCAAGAGGAAACGGTTAACCCATAGTCCTTCTCCTCGTCACTCCAAAGGGAAAGAGAGGAAACAAAGGAAGAAAAGGGCAAGAAAGAGGTCACCCTCTTCTCCTTCTTCTTCACCTTCCTCCTCTACCGATGAAAGCTATGGCTATTCTCCTAGAGAATATACAAGAGGGGAGGACATCACAAATCTTACCCTGCATGGTGAAGGTCACAAAAGCTAAAGAAGTTCAAAGAGGGAGGAAAGAGTATCTCTTTTCTCACCTATGATGGCACCTTTAGTGCTACCGACAAAGTATTGGCCTTCATCCAACAATTTGATGGGCCTTTGGAGACGAGGGCTTCACGGAGTCCTCCAAGTTACACCATGTAGCTATGCACTTCCAAAAATTGGCTCGCCAATGGTGGGCTAGCCTTCGTGGCAACGGCAAAGCCCCAAAGACATGGAAAACTCTACGAGTTTTCATCATGAAGCAATTCCTTGCAAGTGATGCAAAGGAAAAAGTGCTTACCAAATGGTGAAGTTTAAAGCTTCTCTCTCATGAGTCTATCCACAAATATGTGGACACATTTTGGGATTTACATCTCAAGGATACTACCTTTCAAAAGATAGACTTTGTCGAGCAAAAGCAACAATTATGTGTGGGATTACCCAAAGAGATGGCCGAGTATGTCAACTCTCAACGTCCTTGTTCTATCACCAAAGTAATTCACCACACCATGGTTGCTTCGCGCGTCAATTTCCAACAAGGGGCTAGACGGAATGTCAAGCCCATGGAAAATAAAGACAAAAATGATGCCAAGGGGAAAACCAATGCCCAAAATTCTTACAAGGCTATTCCAACAACAACAACAATTGGTCCAAGGAGAAGGGAGTTTACAAAGGTAAATATAAACTCTCTCCTAAAGAGTTAGAAGCTTTTAGTAAGGACCACAAATGCTTTAAGTGTAAGGAGCAAGGCCATGGTTATCGTCCTTGCCTCAAGAGAATTGCCCGCAATGAGACTCCTAGAGTCTCTATGTTTGAAGCTCCAAAAGAGGATGCTCATTGCCAAGGATTTCTCCTCTCCTATGCTTGGGAAAAGATGCAAGAGCATGATGCCTTTATTTTGTTTGACCCTAGTTCAACTCACAACTTCATATCCATGGAGTTGACCACTAAGCTAGGCATACAAGCCCACAAGATGGGAGATGCATTGAAAGCTAGTGGAGCTATCAAGGGGCAAGACGTCTCAGTTACTTCTTTCATTGGAAAATTAAGGCTTCATGTCCAAAGCTATTTGGACAAAGAGTATTTCTTCATCTCCCCTCTCAAACATGAGAATTTAATCGTTGGGGCACCATGGTTTAAGCGCATGGCTTCCAACATGAAGTTCCTTGAAAGGAGAATCTACTTCACCTACAGGGAAAAGAGCATGTACATAGATGCTAATGAGTTGGGGAACACCATATCCCTGCAATAAAGGGAATCAAGAGGAATTAGAGTTGTCTAATTTTCTAAAAGGATTCCAAGATGTTTTCATTGATGACATCCCTAGTGAGCTATCTCTAAAATGAGGGATGATGACCATGCAATTGAGCTCCTATCAAGAAGCTCACCGCCTAATAAGCCTCCTTATCGAGTTTCACAAGCTCAACAAGAGGAGATCATGAGGCAAGTGCATGAATCCGTAAAAAAAAGAAAAAAAAGGGGGAATGGTGAGGTCTAGCTCTTCTCCATTTTGTTCACCATTGCTTCTAGTGCAAAAGAAAGACGACACATATCACATGTGTGTCAACTATAGAGCACTAAATAAGATCACTATCAAAAATAGATTTCCTCTGTCACGGGTAGAAAATCTATTTGATAATTTACAAGTTTTGGTCTGACAAATGCTCCAGACGCATTCAAACTCATGATGGACAAAAATCTTCAGGCCATCCAAATTCTCTTTAAGAGTACAAGTAACACCTCCAGGTAACCTTTCAAGTTGTGAGAGAGAATAAGCTTTTCATTAATCAAAAGAAAAGTGATTTTTTTCTACAAGAGATTCAATACTTAGGTCACATTATTTCTAAAGATGGCACTCGTATGGATGCAACAAAGTTAGAGGTAATAAAAAGATGGCCTAGTCCAAGGAATCTACAAGAGGTACGAAGCTTTGTAGGTATGTGTGCCCATTACACGACTTAACAAAAAAAGAACATTAAGTATTCATGGACTGCAAAAGTGCAAGACGCTTATCTCTCAACGTGTGTTCACACTACTAGATCTCTCAAAGCCATTTGAGGTCCAATCTGATGCTTGTGGTGATTGCCTTGAAGGTATTTTGCTTCAAGAAGGGCATGCCATAGCATATGAGAGTCAAAGACTCAACTTCAATAAGTGAGTATTGGGCAAATACAAAAAAAGCTATTAGCTATTCTATATGCCCTAAACACGTGGAAACACTATCTCTTGGGGACTCCATTCATCCTACGAATGGATCACAAAGCCTCAAGAACTTCATGACGCAAACCAAGCTCCCCGACAAACAAATGAGGTAGGCAAAATTTCTTTTGCAATTTAAATTTCATATTTCTCACATTGTTGGCAAGCACAATCAAGTGGTCGATGCACTTTCACAACAACCATAGGTCAATGTGGTGTCTATGGCAACTCACAATGATCTATCTTTTATGATAGATGAGTCTGCTACTGACAGAGACTTTAAGTACGTAATTACAGCCTTTGCAATAGGGAAGTAACAAGAACCATTCACCTTGAAGGATGGTTATCTTCCAAATGGCAATAGGCTATGTGTTAATCACCCATACAATAAGAACGTCATGTATGAATCCCATACATCTCCTTATGCGGGGCAAAGAGGAAATCCATAATCTACTCTTCAAGGAGTAGAAATGTATTTCTGTTGGTCTACCATGAAAAGTAAACATACAAGAATATGTTTCAATTTGATCGAGGGAAGCAACTTGGATTGTTCCAGTCGACAGGCTTAACAAGAAAACACAATCTATGCCTGTCAAAAAGACTATTGAGGCACATCAAATGGCAAGCCTCTTCACATCTCAAATTTTCAAGCATCATGGATTTCCAACATCCATAGTGTTGGACAAAGATCCTAGAATGACCAGTAATTTCTAGAAGGGTCTCTTTGAGAATCTAGGAAGTAGATTAAATTTCTCTTTCGGCCTATCATCCACAAACGGATGACAAAAGTGAAATAACTAATCTAACGATTCTTGATCTACTAAAAGCCTATGTCATGGAAGTAGATCAATGTTCTCAATGATAGAAGTACCTACCTCTTATAGAGTATGCGTACAATGATATTGTACATACTTCTATGGGGAAAGTACCTTTTGAGGTTAAAGAAGGAAGATCCAAAAGTCCCTGACTACTTAAATTACATGGGAAGATCTTCGCTGCTGATGAATATAGCCGAGACCTACAAGAATCTTTTTCCAAAGATTAAAGGGGCTATATCCATCTCACAGGAAAGGCAAAAAGGGTTGCTGCTAATAAGCACAGAAGAGTCTTAGCCTTTAAGGAAAATGATTGGGTCTTGCTAAAGTTCCTCAAGGCTCATCTGAGGCATACTACAGGCAAGAGTCCTATGGACCACCAAGAATATGATGCTAAACTAGCAAAAAGATATTATGGTCCTTTTTAAATTCTTAAGCTAATCAATGAGATAGTTTATCAATTAAAGTTGCCCAACCATTGGCTCATGCACCATGTTTTCCATGAGAGCCTACATAAGCCTTACAAAAGGAGCGCCATCAAAAGAAGCAAAAGTTGTTGCAGACCCTCCAAAAATCGAAGAGCAAGAAGAAGTACTTCAATCTAAGTCCATCCTATGACATGAAGACAAGGTATTAAGAAACGGTAAGATTATCTGACGATATCTTATTAAGTTAAAGAATTATCCTTTTTGAGATGTTAAATGGATGCAAGGAACCTAGCTTAAGGATAATATGAACCTTGTGAATGCTTACAATGCTGCACTAGAGTAAGCATATGAAAATGCATTTCAAATGAAAAATGTTTTTGTCTTATAAGACTAGTTCTCTTTTTATTGTGCACAAAAGTATGCATGCTTAAAATCATGTTTGGGATGACGACGTCCCTGAAACACCATGTAGAATTTGTCACTCTACTTGGGAGGATGAAATGGACTAAAGAGCAGACATGCTTGCGGCAGCTATGTCTCCCAAGCACCAAATGGATTAGTCATCCATCTTGGAATGATGTCGTAGGGTAAAAAGGGATCCTCTAACCGCTAAGACAAATTGACTAATGACTATGACTTTATCTCTTTTACCTCATAGTCGAGGACGACTATGATTTCAAGAGAGAGGTAATGTCATCAAATATCTAATATCTAACCAACCCAAATGATTTTCTCATATTAAACTCAACATTTAATATGGGATAATAAACGGGAACAAGGATTAGAATATAGACATGTGCTTACGAATCTATCTCAACACGGGGCCAATGGTAAAGGGGCCCAAATGAGAGATGGTATGTCAAAGAGCAAGGTTAACAAGTGATGCTTAAAAGACCTTAGGGTTAGCTTCACTAAAGACCTCCAATGGTTAGTGTTAAAAGTCCTTTGACCTTAAGCAAGCTAGGACTGAGCTTGAGGTGGGAACCCGACCTAAACTTAAGCAAGCTAGGGCTGTGCTTGAGGTGGGAACCTTAAGCAAGCTAGGGTTGTGCTTGAGGTGGGAAACCGACCTAAACTTAAGAAAGCTAGGGCTGTGCTTGAGGTGGGAACCCGACCTAAACTTAAACAAGCTAGGGCTATGCTTGAGGTGGGAACTCCACCTAATTGTCATGCTTGATGACTAAGGTACTTGAGGTACTTGTCACATTTAATGAGGAAGTTGCTTGAGAAGCTTCCTATGCATGGGGAGGTAAGATGCTTGAGTCAAAAAGAGAACCTACACACTTAATGAGGAAGTTGCTTGAGAAACTTCCTATGCATAAAAATCTCAAAGTTAGGGGAATTCTAAAAGAGCACATGGGACACATGTCAGACTCTCACTAAGCTTAACCACATGGTGTTCTTGAATGCTATTGGTTGGGCTAAAGAGGGGTCCAATGAGCTTCTACTTCCATCTAACAAATATCTAGATATTTTCAAACTCTCTCTCTCTCTAAGGGGTAAGGAGGACACTTGTCAAACGACAGCTACCCATGTTCTTGACTGCATGCTACATGTGATTGGCTAAGGGGAGAGGGGTCCAATGAGCTTGTAGCATGAAAAAATTTCACCCAAAGCAAGGAAGGGGGGTGCTAGGGGGATTCTCTCTTGGTGAAAGTTGAGGAACACCACCTCCTTCTCCAAGCTTGTGAGAGTGAAAGCCTACACCAACACTCTTGGCTATGGAATGCAAATCCAACCAAGAGCCATGATTCAATGCTTAAGCCTGCCATCTTCTCCATCTCCATTACTATGCTATTATGTATGCTAGCAAGAAGAGTAATGATAAGTGAGGAACTATTTCTTTCTCCTATGGAATGTTTCTTCTTCCTCTTCCCTATCCTCATTCCCCGCTAGCTCTCTCCACCTTCGAAGGTGTTTGAGGCCTTGGGACCGAGGCTTGGGATAGTGAATGCTTTCTACAAGTTTATGTTATGCTTGTGATGCATGAAGCTTTCCATCTTCATTGCATCATGTAGGTCACAAGGAACACAAAGATTGTATTGTACCAAGTCTCTCTTGATAGGAGAAACTATAATACAAATTCCTACAACTTTATGTTATGATTGTGATGCATGAAGCTTTTCATCTTTATTGCATCACGTAGGTCATAAGGAACACAAAGTTTGCATTGTACCAAGTCTCTCTTGATGGGAGAAACTATAATACAAATGCGTATTGGAGGGGGGACCGGCTCCATATGAATCTGGTCCTCAACTATTGTCATGTTCTCTAAACTCTCTCTCTTGCAAAAGTATTGTTCATGCCAAGTTAACTAAGTACCATGTTTATGTTGCTACCGTCAACTGAGTTCACCCGCTATGCTCACAAAGTAACCTCTCAAAAGTGCTTCACCTAATTTCCTAATTCCGCTACTCTCAAAGTTCATAGGCCATTTCCATTACACTGCATTAAATCTGGTTAAGAAATATGTGGAGCAGCAATCTATGGACCTTACATTCTTGAGTAGAGAAAACTTCAATCAAGATTTCTCAATGGAAGGATGAATGGTTTCAGGTTCTGCAATCACAGTTAACTGAAATGCCTATTGTAAATGCTACCTTGGAAAGCAACAATAGGGTGTTGTTGAGTAGGGTTGCAGCTTGCAGGAAGATTGAAGAAAGCTCAGACAAATGTCAAATGAAGACTTGGATGTAGATGGTTGGTATGTCAGCTCAAGGGATATAGACAAAATGAAAAATGGTCATGGAATATATGAAAGGGGTGTGGGAACAAATCAAGACCAAAATGTATGATGTTGTGAGTAAACCTTATCAAGATTTTGCAGAGGAGGAGACAAAAGAGGAGATTATGATATTGCAGAGACAATATGATGAGTTAAAGGAGCTACAAATGGATGTGCAAATGGATACTGCAACAGTGGGTGAGGTTCAGAATGCAGTTCAGGTTGAAGTTCAGGATGCAGAAACAGTTGGAATTATACAAATTGATAATATAGGTGATCAGCAGCAACTTGAAGATTCATTATTGAAACTTATTGAAGCAATGTCAGAAAATCCAATTACTGAGGTGACATTGGTTGAAGCTGGAAATTATGTGGATGTACATGTGGATGCACAGTCAGGAGGAACAACTGTTATTGAAGATACAGGTGTTCAAGAGTAGTAACTTAAAGCAGGACTTCATTTAGGTTTTCAAGTTTTTTTGTCAAGGATTTTGTGGGTTCTCACAATGTTTTGCAAGCATTTCCCACCGGGTGTGCCAATTGTTATTGCCCTGATACATCACTATCAGTAATGACTGTCTATTTACTTTTTGTTTGTAACAAAGGTTGGAACCTTGAACCTTAAGGGTGTCTTTACACCAATGTTTGGTGTTTAAGTGGAGTTAAGTTGATGGGTTATTTTGGGGTGAGCAGATTAGTCCTTGAGGTAGTCTTGACGATTGGGCAAAGACACTTCTTTTTGTTGTCATACTACTTCTGTGTTGCTTGTAATCGTGTGTTGATGACGATCATTGAGCAATACAGTACCTTCTTTTTTAATTCATGGTGTTCTTCAATATTCTTATGTGAAGTATTGTAGTGTAGAATGCATAATGCCTCTACTGAAATATTGTTACCCCTAGCACGATCCACTTTTGGCTTTGCTTTTTTTTTTTAATGTTCTTCGTTTTTGTTTTGTTGTGTAGCTGCCTCCAAATCTCATAAGGGGATCCTTGTTGTTGTTGAATGTTGTTGAGGAAGGTTTCCTTTAGTCTCTCCAAATCGTGTTTGATACCATACCTTGGTTCCTTCCCATAAGACTAGAGAGAAATCCTTTACCTTGGTTGCTTTGTCATCCCCCCCCATAGAGTAGAAAAGCCATTTCCAGATTATCTAAGGTATTTGGGGCAATTTCTCCAAGCTTCTAGTTGAAATTTTGGAAATCCATCTTACCTCTAAGGCACATACTTACAAAGTGTAAAACTTTTAATTTTCAAATAATTTACAATGATTGTTAATGGAAAAAACAAGGACTTAGAACATGATAAATATGGATACATCAAAGGAGTGGTGATTAGCAAGGATAGGTAAAATGATAGGTTATAGGGACCTAAGAACACAATCTTCTATTGATAGAATATTTTCCTTTCAATGTAGACATCCACATGCATGTGATGAAAAAATGGGCACCACCTAGCTGGGAGTGTGGCTAGGATGCAATAGACTTAACGGAAGCACCAAAGACACTGATCACACAAAATGTGATGGCCAATCAAGCACCTCCTCACTGTGCCTAGGGATACAAACATGTTGAAATTGAGCCCATCATACCATTGATCATGAGGGAAATGATGCATGCTAGAGATACCTAGCAAGGTGCATCATGTGTACAAAATAAACATAACCAAGATCATGTATCAAAAAGGGAATCAACAACCAATGAAAAACACGACGATGAGAGAACATGCAAATGATGAAAAAAAAAACCCTCAACACATCTTGTTGTTTGGTGCATGGCAAAGACACACAGTGTTCATACATTGCAATGACATCCTCTCACTAACAACTATGGTCCTCAAGGTGTACACATTACTAACCATGGTAGAGAGAGAGAGAGAGAGAGAGAGAGAGAGAGAGAGAGAGAGAGAGAGAGAGAGAGAGAGAGAGAGAGAGCAGATATTGGGTCATGATAGCCCAAGCTTGGTCTTGTTTAGACAATGAAACCACAAATTTGGCACAATGAGCCTCAACATGGGCAACCGGGTCAAGAATCTCGAGACCTCCTTGGTCCACCGATCGAGCGGCTAACTCCCATTTGGCCCATTGCCATGGTCTGGAGGATTTCGTGTTGTTTTTCCATAGAATCCTTTTGAATGGTTTTGAGAACTCTTTCTAGTGACACTTAGCCATTTTGAGAAGTGAGCTAGTGAAGGCAATATAGGGGAGCATGAATGAATTGATTGCTTTAATCCGGCTCAAGAAAGGGAGCAGAGCGTACTCCCATCTTCTCATTTTTGTTCTGACTTTTTCAAGGATCCATTGAAATCTTTGTTTGTGAGTTATGTCGACCCCCAAGGGGAGAGCTAGGTGCCTGAATATATTCCCTTTTAAGACAATCTCACTTAACCAGTTAGACGGGTCGAAGGAGTCATTTGTTGACAGGGAGGACAACCTTGACTTCTCAATATTACACTTGGAACTTGAGGCCACGACAAACGTTTGAACAATCTCTAGAGATTTCCTAAGAACCTGGGGGCACGCCTTCAAGAAGAGGAGTGAATCGTCTATGAACAATTTTACCAAGAGCTAGTCATTACCTGGTAGATTCAGGCCTTGAGCCTCCCCTCGTGTAGCGCTGGATTCGAGCATCATGATGAGAGGATGAGATCCTATGGCTAAGAGCAAGGCAGCCAGGGGGCAACCTTGCAGCTTAATAGACCTTTTGACCTCAAAGGAATCCATAATTCTATCATTAAACAGTAGCTCTAAGTGGCTGCGAGCCCCCAGTGTGTGAATGAGGCAACACAAGAGAGGTCCATCTATAACAAAATACACTCTTGCATGGTAGAGGATGCGTATTCGATGCCCACCATTGCTTCCAAGATGTTGTCATAAATGGATCTTCCTTTAATGAAGGTGGGGAGAAATGATCCTATTCATTAGGGGGCTAGTCTGAGGGCTACTACCTTGGAAATATTTTTGTAATCCACTGACATCATCATAATAGGGTGCCATGCTTCAGTTGAGAGCAACACACCTGCTTGGGAATGGGTTTGATAAACCCTCTCTTCACACTTGTATCCAAAGACCCTTTGATAATGGCTTGGTTAGCCAATTGTGTGAGTGGGACCTTAAGATCATCCCATAATTCTCTAAAGAATTCAATCGTCGACCCATTCCAACAGGGGGACTTTTCCCTGCCAAGAGCTTGCAATGCTTGAGAACATTCATCTTCGGAGGACGTCCTTTCCAAGAGGATGGATTTCGATCAGGGAACCTTATTCTCGACACTTTGAAGCACAACCGCTCTGGATTCATCCACTTCCTTGGACTCAATCTCTTGCTGCCCAATAATCTGGCTTATATAGTTCAACATTAGACCAGCCATCTCATCTTGGTTCTGAACTACAATCCCTTTCTCATCATTTAATGAGTGGATGCAACCCTGGATCTTCTTAACTTTCAAAGCCTCAACATCCAGGCTAGATTTAGCTTCAATCCACCACTTGTGCTCATTCTCAGTAGCAAGCCCAATAGCCTTTCTTGAGGTTAGCAAAGCCACCTCTGCTGAGAGATGCGCAAGGTGCACCTGATAGATTTTTTTAATCCGAGGGCCTGCGCTTTTGATCGCTTTTTGAATGCTTCGAGCGAATAGATCCCAAGCCTTAGGTTCATTGAGATCCACATCTTTCTTGAGCTTAGTCACTTCTTTCTTAGTGAGACTTCTTGTGAGTGCCATGCCAGGGATCGTCGGTTGCACCATCTCCAAATGGTTACACCACAATTCCTGACATCCCTCCCGCTTGAGACCGACACCAAGACAAAACTCCTCTTGCTCTTCGATGCCAACTCAAGGGGGTGATGAATTGGTCGATGTGCAAGTTTGACCCATCCCCTTCATCCATCGGAACATCTGCTTCATATATTTTCCTTCCCACGAGCCTCTACGAGAATTTGACGATATCCTCCTCCATGGATAATAGGTCAATATCCATAGCAAATGCCGCCACAGATTATGAAAAAGGGGGGGCCGGGCCGGACACCAGGTCTATGGGCTACGGCTTAAGCGGCTCGCACCAAAAGGTGAAAAAAACGCTTAATAGCTGAGGCCCCCCCAAAAAAAATCGATTAACAGCTGAAGCGCAAAAAAAACGATTAATAGCTCAGGCTATGGCGTTTAAGCAGAGGCTTCATGAGGCTTTCAAAGGAGCTGTAGAGAGAATTACACCAGCGCGAACTGTTTCCGCTTTCAGAGAGAAGGGCGTCTTAACTCCAGATGAGTTTGTTCTTGCAGGCGATAATCTTGTTGGCAAGTGCCCAACTTGGTCTTGGTATGCTTTTTGCCATCTATATATTTAAGATTTACTGAAAAAAAACACCTTGATGTGTCCAAGGCAAGAGCATCTTCTTTAAAAGAAGCCTCTTCAAATAACGTATTGATTCTTGTAGAAGGTGTTACCATGAAGAATGCATCAATCAGGCAATAACCTCAAATGAACAAAACTAAAGCTAGCATAATCTAGCTGGCTCCATCCAGTCCCATAGTGGGGTGTAGAATGAATGGTGTACATCGAGGAGGAGACTATAAATAGCTCTCTTGAGAATATGCCTGAGAATGGTGTACATCACGGAGGAGACTATAAATAGCTCCCATGAGAATTCTTCGAGGAGACTGCGGTTGGCAAGCAACTGTGGCCTAAGAACTGCTGAGCTAACAGATTCTTCAAGTCGTACAAGTCGTAGGCTTGGTGCATGGAGCAAGGCACAAAGATGGAATATTTACATGCTGAAGAGCAATGGGTAGCATCCCACGAGGTGGTCTTTTTGATGGCCATTCAGGTTGCTTCAACCTCCCAGAGCAGTGCAGGCAGAGACTGAAGTAGGAGGGATCGAGATGATAGAGTCCCTAGCTCTTCAAAACGCACCAATCATAGGAACTTGAGACGTTCAATGCGTACCGAGGTAGGTTTTCATGTGTCATGGATCATGTCTGCTTTGTGCAGCTTGCGGCCTTTGTGATCAAAAGAAAGGGATTGTGCATGTGTTGCGAATTGCCACACGTATGATTACTAATGCAAAAGATGTTTTGATCAAGAGGTATATGTTAAGGAATGCTTGGACTTGCCGACGATGTCGACGATGGTGAGGACGACGACGAGACGGGCTGAAATCTGAAACACTAATGGTTGAAATCTGCAAATCTTTATCTGCTGAATTCTGATTCTATGTCGGTGACCATGTCGATGGCGATGATGCGACGAGGACGCGCTGAAAACGCAGATGCTGAAAGATGCGACGATGACATGTTGAAAACGTAGATGCTGAAATCTGCGTTTTCCATGCTGAAACTGCAAACTACGCGGGATCTGATCGTGCGGCGAGGATCTGCTGCGGGAAGGTGAGATCTGCGAGGTTCGAGACTTCTGCTGCGGAGTGTCTACTGAAAATTGAAAACGTTGGTCTTTTTGTTGGTTCTGTCGCGAAGATCTGCAAAAACGCTGAGGTGCAAGGCTGATGCAAAAACGCTAGGGCTGATTCTTGTTCTGCTGTGGAAATCTGCTAACGCTGGGCTGATCTGCTGGTGCAAATTGCTAACACTAGGCTGATCTGCCTTCTGTTGCTGCCGGGTTGATCTTGTCCAAAAACGCTAGCTTGTTGTAGATGGTGCAAAACGCTAGGGTTCTGGTGGGGGTCCTGCTGAGAAGGTGCCTGTTGAGCAAAGGTACTCTTGCTGCCTCTTTTGCCAGAAAGTGCTAGCGCTAGGTTTGCTTATATATTCACTTAGTCAAATTGCCCTACCCAGTTCCCAATAAAAGTCACTTAAAAATAATAAGTGGAAATTGGCTAAAATAGGAAAAATAGGTTTAATGCACTGGAAAATGCTCCTGATGGATTCTGATGGTAATGCTGATGATCATGCTGTGTGCAACCAGAGGATATGCATCTAATCTAAGTGTCTAGACATGCACGGTCTGCGAAAAGACTCACAAAAGCACCAGAACACTTCCTAAGCTAGGCTGGCTGAACTAAACCGAACCCTTGTCATGAAGTAGCTTGTCCACTGTAAGGTGCAGTGGAATGAATGTTGAACTTTGCTCAAGATGAGTGCTCCGAATTGTCCTCAAGGGTTTCTTTTACTTACGGAAGGGAGAGCCTTCCGTTCTTTAATGAGAGAGTGCAATGAACACAAACAAAGTGAATGGACACTGTGCGTGAAAGTGCATGAGACTGAGAGATAGAGAGAGAAGAGAATACGGCACTAGAGACGTTGTAAAACCCTTCTCCGAAGGCCCCGCTCTCTATGGCGAGAGCGGTTTACTATTGATTGCACAAATCTCTACAATGCTTGAACTTGCCGACGATGTCAACGACGATGAGGACGAAGACGGGACGGGCTGAAATCTGAGAATGCTAAGGGCTGAAATCTGCAAATCTTTATCTGTTGAATTCTGACTCTATGTCGGTGACGATGTTGATGACGACGATGCGACGATGAAACGTTGAAAATGCAGATGCTGAAATCTGCGTTTTCCGGGCTGAATTTGCAAACGGCGCTGGATCTGACGGTGCGGCGAGGATCTGTTGTGGGAAGGTGAGATCTGCGAGGTTCATGACTTCTTCTGTGGGTACTGACTGCTGAAAACTGAAAACACTGGTGTTCTTGATGTCCTTGTCACGAAGGTCTGCAAAAACACTGCGGTTGATCTGCAAACCAAAAACGCTAGGGGCTGAAATTTCTCCTTATTGATGGAACTGCTAATGCTAGGGCTGATCTGTTGTTTCTAGGAGAGTTACTAGGGAACGAGTAAAACCATGCCTGGAACGCCGGAACGGCGTTCCGGCCGATCGGCAGTGCTTGGAACGTCCCGGAACGGCAGTTCGTTTCGACAGGCGGACTCAAACCGGAACGGTCGACCGGAACGGAGACGGAACGCCGGAACGGAAAAAACGACAGACTTTTCAAACATTCAAAAACGGGCAGATTTTTGAATTTTTCAAACGTCCAAAAACGGGTAGTAAGCCTT
This sequence comes from Adiantum capillus-veneris, assembly GCF_014529385.1. Taxonomy (NCBI): domain Eukaryota; kingdom Viridiplantae; phylum Streptophyta; class Polypodiopsida; order Polypodiales; family Pteridaceae; genus Adiantum; species Adiantum capillus-veneris. The sequence continues at coordinate 127,226,589 of NC_140948.1, read as the reverse complement.
CAAAAGCTATATATGTGCCAACCCCTCACCCTTTTTCTTCACAAGCTCTCAAGCTCTCTTGCTCTAGCCTCTCAAGCTCTATTGCTCTCGAGTCTCAAGCTCTCAAGGCTCAAGCTTCAATCTCTCAAGCTACCAACTTCCAAGCTCTCAAGCTCTCAAGCTACCAAGCTCTCAAGCTCTCAACTTCTATCTTGCTCTCAAGCTCTCAAGCATCAAGCTTTCAAAGTTCAAGGCTCTCAACTTTCAAGCTCTCTCTTGCTCTCGAGTCTCAAGGCTTTAAGCCTCAAGCTCTCTCGAGTTTCATTCCAATTTCCATCATCTAGATTCATGGCCTCTTCTTCTCGTACAACCCCCTCCGTTCATGCGGGCAACACTCAATAGGCGAACGAATGGTCGTGGTGGGATGAAGTGATCTCGGAGGGCACCTTGTCGGCGGCGGGAGGTTCTTGTGCATGGGCATGCAAGCTATGCTCTTACACGCAGAAAGGGGGGCATGACAAAGTGAGGGCACACTTTCTTCGAGTGCCGGGACATGAGGTGAGATTTTGCACCAACGTAACCATCGAGAAGAGGAAGGAGCTCGAGGAAAAGGATTGGCAATTCAACCACAAAGCCAAGCCTGCACGCAAAGGTATTGATCCAAAGACCCTCATTTTCCCTTCTTCCTCTCTACCCGGTGTAGGTGTTGGTGCATCTTCACAAGGTCCAAAACGTCGCCAAAGGACCCTTGCCACCTCTTGGGACCCAAAGAAGAAGGAAGAGGTGGATGCGGCCGTGGCTCGATTCTTCTATCACGACCATATCCCATTTGTCGCGGCGAGGTATGTTCATTGTTTTATGATTTATCAATCTTCTCTCTCATTTCTTCCGTTATCGTCGGTTCCACCTTTTTGATACTAACCTCTTCTATGTTTGATCGAAATAGGTCGGAGTATTGGAAAGTCATGGTGCAACGGATAGGAGAGTATGGCACCGGCTATGTGCCGCCATCTTCAGAGGCTCTCCGAACCACTTTGCTCGATCGAGAGAAGGCTATCGTGCAGCAAGCAACCCTCAATATTCAGCGTCTTTGGGCAAAACATGGCGTTTCCCTCATTGTCGACGGGTGGAGCGATACAAGGAAGAGATCTATCCATGGTCTCATTGCATACTCGAGTGGAGAGATGTACTTTGTGCACTCTCATGATGCCACCGAGAGTGGCAAGTCTGCCGATGTCCTCTCTGTAGAGTGGACAACGGCGATAGCAACCATCGGTGAGCAACACGTGGTGGCCTTTGTCACAGATGGGGAGGCATCAAATAGGGCAGCAACAACTATTATAGAGGGCCACTATCCGCATGTGACAGTGTGCTTTTGCATGGCACACTGCTTGAACAACCTTCTAAAAGACATCGGCAAGCTAGACTGGATCTCTCCAGTCATTGCTGATGCAGTGAAGATTGTTACTTTCATCAACAATCACAACTTGGTTCGGAGTGAGTACCTCAAGAGGTCGGGCGGGAAAGTGCTTCTAAAGTATTCAGACACCCGCTTCGCATTCAACTTTCTTCTTGTGCGCAGGCTGTCTGAATGTCAAAATGCGGTCCGACAAGTCTTCATCAGTGATGAGTTCACCACCTCTCCCTACGCAAAGACAGTTGCAGGGATTTTGTGCAAGGATAAGACAGAGGATCTTGAGTTCTGGAAGGAGCTCAAGAGTCTAGACGCACAGGTAAAACCGGTGGTTCATTTGCTTGGAGTTCTGGATGGCATGGAAGGAGCTCAAGAGTCTAGACGCACAGGTAAAACCGGTGGTTCATTTGCTTCGAGTTCTGGATGGCATGGATCCTTGCATTGGCAAGATTTATGAGGCAATGGACCGCATGATTGAGCAGCTTGCACAGCTTGAGCCGAACGCAGAGCGGTATGAGGAGATCCATGCGCTTTGCAGCTCAAGGTGGAATTCATATGCCTCTCGTTTACACGGGGCAGCGTACATAGTGGATCCAGAGTTCCAAGGTGCAGGGCAAGAGACACATAGAGAAGTCATGAACCAATTTACAGAGATCTTAAACAAGATGGTTCTAGACAGAGATGGGCGACGCATTGTCAGAGATCAGTTGAGACAGTACAGAGAGATGCGGAGGTCATTTGGCAGTCTAGATGCTCAGATTGATCGCAGGAAGATAGGTTCAGTGCTATGGTGGGAGGACTATGGCTATGATGGCCCTGAGCTTCAGAGATTGGCGATCCGTATTCTCAGCCAGTCAGTTAGTACCTCATGCTTGGAGCAATTGTGGAGTACCTTTAGCCACATTGCTTCCAAGAAGAGAAATCGGCTTGGAGTGGAGAAGGCTAATGATCTTGTCTTCGTCAGCGCAAATTTGAAAATGCTTTGCAAGAGTACAGACAAACAGATAGAGCCTTTTACACAGTGGGAGATGGAGCAAGAGGCTCCTCAGGTAGGTGGAGATGCACATCCACCAACACCAGGTACTTCATCCGTGGCTGAGATCGAGCTGGACCTAGAGCTCGATGATGAGGAATGGGAGGATGTGCATGATTTACAGCCGGCTACTACGGATTGGGAGGCCTCTTAGGCTAGTGGCTCTTGAGTCTTGAGTCTTTGTCATTTATCCTTACCTTTTTGTATGGCTGCTTGAGCCTTGCCCTCTTTGCCATTTGTAGCTACTAGCATCTTTATGGTATTTGTCACCTTCAGTCTTTTGGTATTGTGGTCACTGGTTTGCCCCCCTTTGTTTTTTTTGTAGCACCTTGGCGGCCCTTGAGGCTTGTTAGCCATAATTAATTCCAAAGTGTTATCTCTGACTACTACTCTTGCAATTATTTGAGAGCATTGTGTATGGGCATTGTGTTTGCTCAATGTTGTATATGTGTTATGTACTTTGGGCGCCGCACATTCCAATCAAGTCATAATAAGGTTGAATGGTTTTCGAATCGTGTTTTTTGTGGGTATTAGAGTCAAAGGACTCTAGTACTACTTGTATTCAAACACATAACACTAAAAAAAACAATATTTGGGTGTTTTTTTAGCCTCCCATTCCGCGCCGTTTCCGTTCCGGGCCCATTCCCGTTCCCCCGTTCCGCAGGGAGGCCCATCGCCGTTCCCGTTCCGTGTTCCGGGTAACTCTGGTTTCGGGGAAATCTGCTAATGCTAGGGCTGATCTGCTGTCTACTGTCATTGGGAATCTGCAAGTGCAAAACCGTTGGCTGATCTGGTGCAAAAACGCTAGGCCTTATGGTGAGAAAACGCCAGAGTTGTCGCGGGGGTTGGTCTTGCTGAGAAGTTGCCGATTGAGCAAGGTGCTTGTCACGTGACACATCCAACCCTATGTGTCCGTGGACAAGCTACAACACGACAAGGGTTCAGTCAGTCCAGTCAGTCTAGATTTAGAGGTGATCTGGCACTTTTGTGAGTCTATTCGTAGACCATGCATGCCCAGTCACTTAGTGTAGATGCATATCCTTTGGTTGCACATAGCATGATAGTAAGCATTTACATCAGAATCCATCAGAATCCTTCAAGGGAATTTTCCAGTGCATTTAGCCTATTTCACCTATTTTTGACATTTTTCACTTATTATTTTTAAGTGACTTTTGTTGGAAAGTAGGTAGGGCAAATTGAGTAAGTTTGTATATAAGCAAACCTAGACTAGCACTAATTGGCAGAAGAGGTAGCAGGAGTTCCACCGCTCAACAGGCAACTTCTCAAGCAAGACCCCCTTGGTGGTTCCCCCTCCAAGCAAGAAGATCCATCAGCCTAGCGTTTTCTTCAACAAGCAAGCCTAGCGTTTTTGGACATCATCGCCCAGCAGACTCCAGACATTGGAGTTTTTCAGCAGATCTTCACCGCAAGAAACCCCTCAGCCCTAGCGTTAGTAAAATCCCCACATCGCCCACTTCTGGCCTAGCGTTTTCAGCAGATAAAACCTCAGCCATGCAGCGTTTTTCAGCAATGAAGCAGTCTCAGATTCAGCCCTAAAGAACATCAGTGTTCAGCCCTAAGACCTGCAGATTTTCAGCGACAAAGATCAGCAGAAATCAGCCCCAAAACCAGCGTTTTGGATTTGCAGCAGATTTCAGCCCATAGCGTTTTTGGACAGCAGATAAACGATTGCAGATTTCAGCCCTTAAGTCGGTGTCGCCATCCCCGTCGTCATCACCAACATAGCCTTGAGTTGCATCATTCACATGCATCACGAGTTTGTGCAATCAATAGTAGACGACTCTCGCCAACGAGAGTGGGGCCTTCGGAGGAGGGTTTTACAACCGTCTTGGTGTCGTATTTCTCTTCTCTCTCTATCTGTCAGTCTCATACACTTGCACGCACAGTGTCCATTCACTTTGTTGTGATCATAGTACTCTTTCATTAAGAACGGAAGGCTCTCCCTTCCATAAGAACCAAAAGGAACCTTGAGCACATTATGGAGCAGTCATCTTGAGAAAGAACAACCTTCATTCCGCTGCACCTTACATGGTATTAGAGCTTTGGCAGTGTTCTGTATCACTCAAGGAAAGAACCACAAGAATTTTTTTGCTTGTTGCGGTCGCACGAACCGAAGTTCGCTTGGGCGTGTTGATTCCTAATCGTGTTTTTGAAGAGTCTTCTTGTGCGTGACACAAGCATTGAGAATTAAGGGTTTGACAGAGTGCCACTGTCCACCTTTTTTTGGGTCATGCCGCTCATGGCGGCATAGAACCCACCTTGAAAGGTGTGGAGTGGTTCTTCTATTGGCCGAGGCTCAAAAAGGATGTGGGCGAGTTTGTTTGATATGCTAGAAGGTCAAGTTTGACAGGCATAAGGCACTAGGCCTTTTTCTACCTTTACCGGTACCTAGCCAACCATGGGAAAGTATAGCAATGGGTTTCATTTTTGATCTTCCCAAGGCTCAGAGTGGGCATGATGACATTTGGACAGCCATCGATAGATCTAATAAGGAGGCTCATTTTGTTTCGGTCAAGAAGACAATTAAGCACGATCATTTGGCTAAACTTTTTGTCTCACAAGTATTTCGACTACATGGCATGCCTTAGTCTATAGTTTTAGATAGAGATCCCCATTTTACTAGTTTGTTTTGAAGGGCAATTTGGGAGAATATTAATACGAATTTACAATTCTCGTCCTCTTTCCACCCATAGACGGATGGGCAGTCGGAGATTGCAAATTTAGTGGCTCTAGACTGTTGAAGTCATACATCTCTGATCAGAAGGCTCACTGGGAGAAGTATTTGCCTTTGATGGAGTTTGCCTACAACAACCCGGTACATACATCTACGGGGAAGGCGCCATTTTGAGATCATTGAGGGTGCTAAGAAGGTTCCACCTATTCCAAGCACCAAGGATAAGATTTTGAAGCAGATGAGTATGATCTAGATCTGGATACTTCTTTTGCCAAGGTGCACGAGGCTCTTGAGAAGTCTCAAGCACGACAGAAGAAGGCAGTGGATAAGCCAAAAGGTTAAGGAGCAACTTTTCCCAAAGTTGAGTATGTGATACTGTGGCCCTTTCCGGATTCGGGAAAAGATAAATGATGTATCCTTCAGAGTGAAGTTAGCAAGTACTTGGAAGATTCATAATGTATTTCATGTGAGTCTATTGAGACCTTTCGAAGGTGAGATGCCAGTGGACAAGGAGCCAAAGTAGCACAACCCAAAGTGGAAGAGAGAGGATATTCTTATTTGAAAATAGGCCTTAGGGCGCAAGGATAGAAAGGAAAGGGAATTAGCTAGTAGATTAGAGAATTCCCCAGATCCAGATGGTGGTGCCAAGGACAGGGTTCCAGCATGGCTACCAATAGGTCAAAGGGCATAGGAATAGAACAGAAAGGTAAGCTAGGTCCACCGGATAATTTGGTCGAGGGTACTTTTTGGCCCTCGATGCAAAGTCGATGAAGGAAGAGAGTCTCGCAAAATTCTCTTCAGAGTGCTGTACCTTGAAGCTTTTGGGCTATTAGCAGTGTCTATGCCAAAAGTTACCGATGAATCAGCAAGGTTGAATTTGGTGCGGTGCGGACTGCATAAGAGGGGAGCCACTCCACTCCTTTGCCATAGATTGCCTAGATTGAATAAAGTCACTAATTTCTCTTTGAGATTTTATAGTACTGACGGGTTGACAATATTTTGCGGAATGACTTTATGAACTGTGTGCACTGAATTGGAACTTTCCTTGATTTAATTGAAAACATGTGCTCTTTTGTTGGTAGAGACATGTAGAGAAAGATGAAATGTCTGCAACATTTTGTCTAATGAATAATCTGAACTTAGTGTATGCCGACATCTGTTAGAGATTGGTGAGATCTGGATGTGATGATTAAGTGAATGAAATTTTAGTGCATCAAGATGTCTATCTGGATGAGATGATTGGATACTGTTGCGAGTGCATCAAGAGTTCCAGAAGTATGAGATGGCTGCATAGTGATCTAGGGGCATCAAGAGTTTTGGACGGAATGAGATGGCTAGATTGAGTGATTGAAACACAAGTGTTGAGTGTGATTTGTGAACTGCATGCTATGTGGATGTTTTGTCTTGTGAGGATGGTCATGGGCATGATTTGCTTGATTAAAATGTGAAATGAAAGGATATGAATCTGGTAGTAACAAGATTTAGTAGATCAAGACATCTGTGAAAAGATCAATGTGGTCTGGATGTGATTACTAAATGGTTACCATGATCAGGGTTTGTATCTGAGACCCTCGATTAAAATGTGATTGATGTCTTTGTAGAAATGCTGGATTGGTAGAGGCTGGTGCATGAGTATATAGAGTCAGTGTCTACTGCAGAAAGTTTGTCTTTTGGGTGTTTTTGCAGGCGTAATCGAGGGCATTTACAATTCTTAATGTCACAATATGATGATGTGGCATGACAAACTGTAAGAGAAATGGCCAAATGGACAAGAGAAACTGAACTGACTAACTTGAAGAACTTATTAAGTTATGAAGCACTGGTCGTGGGGTCCAAAACCCTAAAAGGCAAGCTTGGACTTTGGGAGAGACTTCCGTAGTTCGTGCTAACATGCTGACGTGGCAAGCCGTACGGATTTTTGCATTTTGCGTTGCTGGTGCCATGTGGCAGGTTGTATAGATTTCCGCGATTTGCGTTGGACTGGTGATGTGGCAGCTTTAGCGCTAGCTTTTGGGACCATACACTTTTGTGTTAAAGTGCTTTGATCTGATGCTTTTGGGGCTCTACGTTTGGGCATCCCTTGTAAGAATAAAAGAGCCCTTAGGCCTCTCACTCTGATGAGCATCTGGGCGCAGAGTCTGAGAGGAGAGGACCCTTGAATGTTGTACCTTAAAGAAATACCAAAAGGGGCGCCAATCTTTGGGGCGAGTGCTTTTGGGCACGAAACTCCGCCGTGCCGTGTCGACTCTCTCTCTTTCTCTATTAAAGTTCAGTGATTTTGAAGTTTTTGATCGTGTGTTGCTATTGATTTCTCGCTTGGAGTGTCCAAGCCTGTTACATAAATCCGTGCCAAGTTTGTTGTTTTTGTGTTTCTATGGTGGTCTCTTGGGTGGGCATTTTCTATGTGATCCCTTGACACTTCCCAAGGGATCACATGCTTTTGTTTTGTTTTAGAAGGTTCCTTTTGATGTGGTTTGCGGTTTTGATTTTGAGTGTTGAGCACTATTGGGAGGCATTTCTATAGAAATTGTTTGCCCAACAATGGGAGAGAGAGAGAGAGAGAGAGAGAGAGAGAGAGAGAGAATGTGCTCAAAGACTTGTGGGGGTAAACTATGCCATCACAATAGAGATACAAGGCTTACATAATTTGCCAATATGGGGGTGGCACCCCCTCCCCTATGTAGGGGTGAACTCTAGGCGCTCAACTCCCCCAAAATACCCTACGACCCATAATTGAGGGGAATATATAAGGTCATTGACCAAGAAATAGGGGTCCAATAAAAACCCAACAAGTGGCAATCTGGACAAAATCTGAGAAAATCCCCCATGATGCTTAGACTTTAGAAAAGCCTCACAAGTCCGGGCACAACTAGAAAGAAGCCTTTTCTCACTAGATCTAGATGGGAAACCAAGGAGATGTGTGGTGTTGGTGTGTGGGAGCATATATTAGTACCTAGTTCTGCACCCACTATTGGGCACCGACGACGTTAGTGGAGATATGGTAGTATTAAGTCAATACTATGCATGATGGAGCTGATGGTTATTTTGTCTTGTGGATGACTACCATGAGTCTATATATTTCAATTTCCTTTAATGGTGAATCTGTGCTTATCCTAGATTCATCTAGGTATGTTTTTAAGTCATATAACGGACATGCAGACTTTACACTTGTGAAGATTTCATCCGAGTTATGACCAATTGTTATGGTGTTAATTCTTTCTGGTGCGTATGCCCTATCAACTACCTTGTTTTTGTGCTAATTTTTCCAAATTAATGCTCTTTAAGTGCTAGGCTTCATTATGGCCGGCTCTGCCCTGCATCTCTAGAGTTATGACAGAAACTCAGTATGTAGCTCTTTGTATTGATGTATGCTTGCGCGTGTGTGTAGAAGCATATATTAGTACCTAGTTCTACACCCACTATTGGGCACTGACGATGTTAGTGGGGATGTCGTAGTATTTAGTCAATACTATGCATGATGGAGCTGATGATTATTTTGTCTTGTGCATGGCTACTTTGAGTCTATACCTTGCACTTTCCTTTAAAGGTGATTCTGGGCTTATCCTGGATTCATTTTGGTATATCTTGAAGTTCTTTTTTCTTTTGTTTAGGGAGGCTGGAGATCCTAACAAGCGCAAGGGTTTTCTACCACCAGAAAAACAGTACTTGATCACCAGAAATGGTATTGCTGACTTTCCACACATTAAATGTTTGAGTCAGAGTTTGGAATTGGCTGCACAGTCTCAAGCATATGGATGCTTAAGCATACATTCAACATCAATTCAGCCTGTCTTAGAATTTGGTTGTATAAGCTGTCACCAAATATCTAGCATGATTTTAGCATCAATTTGAATGGGCTATTCGTAATTGTGGAGAAGGAAAAATACTTGTCTTGTATAATTTGTTGTCTTGCAGTTCCTTGTCTCAGAAGGGCATCTTCTATAGAAGAGGATTACGAAGCTGCCGGTGGCGAGGTTTTACTTGAGAATGATGACGACAATGGTTGGCTCGCAACCCATGGCAAACCAGGTAGGCTACATCTTTTCTCTTTAAGTATACTTGGTACTTTCAGTAACGTATTTGTACGAGCTTTAAATCTATCTGGTGTGATTGGAATTTTTCCTTTTTATATGTTGCAGGTGATCAGAAACTTGAAGAGATTACCCCATCAATCACCGAAGACCGTGATCCAAACAATAAAACTATGGTAGCAAATGACATGGCCAAAGATGAGGACGATGAAGATGTTCCAGACATGTCAGACTATATTGAAAATGATGATGCAAGTGGATCTTTTGTTATATGCATGCATATAAGTTTTTGGCAATGGGTTTTACTCATATTGTGGATACTCTGTTTTCGTTTACACTTTTTGTGATCTGATTCACTTCAAGGTTTTTTTTTTTCCCGAGAAAAAGATCCTTCTATTAGTTAATGAAAACTGCCCATAGGGCTACAACCACCTTTGCAAGAGAGGGCTACAACAAACATGATGGGGAGACTCTCCCAATAACAACATATATACAATGAGGCTAAATCAAGAGATGGGAGGAGGGAAGAGCCACACAGGTGGACGGTAGTGCCATCTGAGCACACCCTGGACAGTGGTGTAGAAAGGCCCAGGGCGCCAGAGTCGAAGGAAAGCCTCGCGGCGCTCCTGCATGCAGTCGGAGCTGCCCTGTAGTCCCTCAAGCTGTCCTCTGAGAGTATGGATCAGCTCTAGCCAAAAGTCACGAACAGTCTCTGCTGGCGGCACAGGCCGAGCCTCAAAGATGCGGAAACAGCGGGCCCGCCAGATGAACCAGAGTGTCAGGCCACTAATGAGCTCCCAACACTCCGCTCTCTCACTGCACCACTCCTGTGGAGTAAGCTCTGTAGCAGGCTGGAGTGTAGGTCGCCCCCCCTGTATCACTATCATCCTGTTGGTGGAAGATAGCTCAAACTGAAGTGCCGGGCCCGTGAGAGTGGACCAAGCTGCTGCCCCCCAAGTGTACTGTCTAGCCGTGGAGAGAGTAGGCATCAGCCGAAGAACTCGTAGCCACACCTGCTGGGCCGAAGGATAGTCCCAAAGAGAGTGACGCTGACTCTCCACCAAGTGGTCACAGGCTGCACATGCGGCCGAGAGACCACTATGCACTAGCCAACTCCCTGCTGCTGTAGCTGTGTGTGCGACCAGCCACTGAAACAAGGTGACGTGCCTCTGCTGTCTGGAGTCCCCCAGCCTCTCCCAAAAGGCTACCAAGAACTCGACTGTGAGGCCCTCCTCCTGCCAATGACGTGCTGCAGCGGGGCGGGCCTCTCTGTGTGCTGTAAGTATATGACGTCCAAGCCGAACAGTGTACTGAAAGAAAGGGAGTCCTGGGTGGTCTGCAGAAGAGAAGGGGTCCCTCCATAGCCACTCACCAGGATCCCACTGCACTCGTGCCAGTGGACAACACTCCCAAGCCCAAAGCCTCCAGTGTCCAGTCTCAAGAGCTGCTGGGTCAGGGTCTATGATGCAAGTCCTCCCACAGATGCCCACAACTCGGATCCTCTGGAAACAACACTCTGCCACTTGCGGGGCCTCTACTGCAACTCGCTGTAGTCGTCCCCCACCCTGAAGCTTGAAGAAAAGGGCTGGGACAGTCTTTGAGCAGGCCCTGACTGAAATGAGAACCTCCAGTCGTGTGAAGGCTCCCATCCACTGGGGTGCTACTGCCTGGAGAGGCGTGAGCCACTTAGCTGGAACTGACTCTGAGATGTCCTGACACATGCTCTGCACTCCTCTCATGCCCTGTAGCTGGAGACCCTGCACCTCCTTTGACAAACCTGTGAACTCTAGCCAGTCACCTAGAGAGCGCGCTGGACCTGCTGCCATGGGACCCCAGGAAACATGAGGCCGACTACCAACAAAGTGGCCTCTCTGAGTGCTAACCATGGGGTTCTAGACGAGGGGCTGCCGTAGGCGCTCCTCCGTGCACGTTGGCTGTCTCTGCTCCAGGCCACGCCGTAAGAGCTCCCAAGATCGAAGCAAACTCACAGCGAAGCGGTCCTCCAGTCTCCTGCTGAAACCAACTCTGCGCATCTCTGTAAAGATCCATGTGGTCGAAGGTTGCCAAGGGCCTCCTGACTGAGGCACCCTGGCACGAAACCTCTGCAGCAAGAACTCCTTCCAGGGCTCCTCACCTGGAAGAAGTCCTTGAACTATGAACTTCCCAAGAAGGGCTCTGCTCTGCTGTGCTGGATCAATGATCCCAAGCCCTCCCTGAGAACAAGGAAGCGTGATGACCTGCCAAGCCACCTTGGCTCGGGCTATTTGAGTGTCACGTCCTGACCAAAGGAAGTTCCTGATTAGCCTCTCTACCTGGATGATACAAGAACTCGAGAAGATCCAGCAGGAAGTGATGTACCACATAGTCGCCAACAACACCTGGTTGGCAACTACTACTCTACCAGCCAAAGAAAGTCGTGCTGAGCTCCAGTGTAACAACTTTCTCCTGATGGACAGGAGAAGGGGAGCAATCTGCTGCTCGGGAGACAAGTCCAGACCAACCTGACAACCCAAGTACCGAACTGCAGTCCCTGGGGGAATCCACCTGAAACCCTCTCCTGGCATCCAATCTGGCATAGGAGCACTACCAACCGAGAAAGCCACTGTCTTTCTCCAGTTGATCAGTGCGCCCGATGCACAACAGAAGGTCTCCAAAGCCTGCTCACAACTGTGAAGATTGGCCTCCTGGCCATCCAAGTACAAGGTTGAGTCATCGGCAAACTCAGCGTCCAGTAGCTCATCTCCCCGAATAGGGAGTGCTAAGCCCCGTAGACCAACCTGCTGTGACACCAAAAATCTGCTCATCGCCTCCGCATAGAACAGAAAGAGAAAGGGGGCAAGAGGACAACCCTCTCTGACTGAGCGAGTAAGCATGAAGCGGTCACCTCTACCTCCTGCCAAAAGCACCTGACTGTGAGCCTGTCTGTACAGGGCTGACACCCCTCTGATCTAAGCATCTGAGAAGCCCATCCTGCACAGAGTGCCCTCTAGAAAGTCCCAGTCAACTCTGTCGTATGCCTTCTCAAAATCGAGAAGAAGAATCACGAGGTCCTCACCACGGAGCCGTGCCAGGGCAGAAGCCTCCGAGAAAGTAAAGATGTTGTCAAGGATACTGCGTTCCTTGACACAACCTGTTTGAGTCCCATGTATAAGGCACTCTAAAAGTGGCTGAATCCTCAAACTCAGAGCCTTGGCAAGAATTTTGTAGGTTGAGTTGAGGATGTTGATGGGGCGCCACTGTCGAATATCATCCCAGGAGCCACCCTCCTTGGGGAATGAGGTAGATCAAGCCCTCACTCATGCTGTTAGGCATCACTCCTGTGTGTAGAATGTACCGAAAAGCACTACAGAGATCTGGGCGAGGCAGGTCCCAGTACTCTAAGAAAAAGCTGGGAGTCAACCCATCCTCACCTGGATAGCTACCACGGGGGAGGGCCCTAAGAGCCGTGTGCAGCTCCTCCAGCTGGAGTGGCATCTCTAGCCTATAGTGCATCTCCTTAGTCACAAGACATGGCATCTGTGCCCAAACCTGCTCCCTGCATGCATCGTGCCGCTCTGATTGGGGCTCAACCGACAGTAACTCACGGTAAAAGTCAGTAGCAACTGCACGCATATCCTCGGGCTCACAAGCAACTGACCCATCGAGCCTCCTCAACTGACTGACCTTGGCATGCGAGTGCCGAGGTCCCACTTTCTCAAAAAAAGCACCAGCCACTCTGTCACCCACCTGAGTCCACTGAGATGCCTGTCGGTGGAAGGCAAACTCATGACGCCTCTCCTCTGTGCTAGCAAGCTCCTGTCGAGCCTGCTGTAACTGCTCCTCCAACCATGGACTGTCTCGATGCTGCTCCTGCATCCTCTGTAGTGAAGCAATGCCTCGTCTGAGACGCTACTCCGCCTCTCTTGCTGCAGCCCGGCGAGCCAGAGACTCCTGAAGAAAAAAGTGGCTAAGCTGAGCTAGGCCTGAGGACACTTTGTCTGCAGGTGAATCCTGGCTGTCCATGCCCTCTGTCCAGAGAGCCTCTACCCTCTCTCTGATGAGTCCAACAAGACCCTCTCTGGGATGTGAAGCATCGTGCTCCCACTCCTCTGCCTGTTTTCCGCTGTGAGGATCACTGGTGCATGGTCCGAGAAGGAGGTCCCTGCCAGGATGCCCACTGATCCCCCCAAGTCATTGAAGTGGTCACTAGTGTAGAAGCGATCTATCCGCGATAGATTCACTCCTCCCACTCTGCGGTCCGATCTAGAGAAGGCAAGACTGTCTGGGGGCCTCACAAAACCAGAGTGCTACCATGTATCCGAGACCCTCAAAGTCATACACAACCTCTACCAAGCTACCAACTTGATTCCATGCACAGTAGCATGGCTGCCACCAATCCTGCAAGAAGGGTCCTTCAACATGTTGAAGTCCCTTCCTATACACCAATGATCGGCCTGCGGCAAAGACTCAACAATCTGTGACCAAAACTCTGCACGAGCACTGGCCACATTGGGCGGATAGATGTTCAGGAAACCCACAAGGCCACCCTGAACCTGCATAGTAATCCATTGAGCTCTGCCTGGCACAATAATCCCTCTGCCCACAATGGCCTGCTGCAATGAGTCCGCAATAGTCATACATACCCCACCCTGGATGCCTCCAAGTCCAAAAGCAGCTGACCAAAAGGTATCATATCGTCGACGCAAAATCTGACCACATCGCCGAATGCGGCTCTCACACAGATGGTTCTCCTGAAGCATAAGGAGATCAATCTCTCCTCCCACAAGGCAACGCTGAAGGTCCTGACGCAATCGGCCCCGCTGTCGCTGAAACTGGGGCCCACCTAGTCCCTGCACGTTCCATGAGACGATGCTCATGGGGAGCGAGAGAGAACAGATGCTGCCGCAACAGCAAGACGGGCTATCTTCGAGGCTGGCTTGGATGGGGAGTAATCCGCATCCGAGCGTCCTCTAGATAGGCGTGACTGCAGTGAGTGCCTAGCCCAAGCCCAAGCAAAGCGAGCCGTGCGTAAAGCAACCTCCCTTGTCCAGGAGTCCTGATGAATGTATACATAGCAAGGCAAACACTGCGTATCAGGAAAGAAGTACACCACAATGTGCCTACATCCTGCTGAGTCTGGGGGTGTCACCGCAGACTTGGCCAATGGCCACAAAGTCTGCAGCATATCTATAACTCTAAGTTCTCCCATCTGGTGAGAGAACTCTAGGACCTGTGTATGCAACCATCCCAACACTGAGTCGAGGGACCACTCTGTCTCGGCCCTACCACAGAGGGGGAAGGAGAAACCAATTGCTGAGTCCAAGGTCTCTGTCTCCCTAGCGGCAAGGAACAAAGCATGGACCCTGAAGCAGGCTGCCGCGTGGTCTGCTGCGGAATCGCCGAGAAAGCGAGTGAACCCGTAGTCGAAGAAGTCCCAGCGGCGTCGGATGTCAATGCTCGTCAGACGACGATGGATAGTTGCATGGGAAGATGTCTGAATCTGCAAAGGGGCCGTAAGAAGGGATGACCCTCTCTCGCTAGGCGACTTGTGGCAAAGGCGCTGCCAAGAGATCTCCTACCCGCTGGAGAAGAACCTGTCTCGTGAGTCGATTGTGGAACTGGAGCAGGAGGGGGGAGAGAAGGAGTTGGGGGGAGCGGAGGAGAAGAGGGGCAGGATGGGGCGACAGAGGTAGAGGGGCGAGGTGGAGAGGCGACGGGAGCAGAAGGCGGGGGGGGAGGATGAGGAAGAGGGGGGGAACTCTTGGGGGGGAGAGGTTGTCGAGGGTGAAGCGAGGTGGGGGCTGGCGCAGGGATCTCCTCCTGTTCAAGAGGACCAAAGTGGTTTCCCGTGGGAACCCACTGCTGCTGAGGGCCACTGTGAGTGCCAGGTTGACGCTGTGGCCCTTGGCATCGTCGACCACTGGCTTGCTGCCACCCCTCCTCCGCTAGAGCCCCAGGCTCGGAGGGTGGCTCTGCATGTGTGCGCTGTGCCGTTGACTGTGGCTGTGGGCCAGCCCTGGTAGGCTAGGGCTGAGGCTGTGGTGCAGGTCGCGGCCTCCTCCGTGGATAGGCCTTCGCTAGATGGCCCATCTGTCGGCAAATGAAGCACTGGTTCGGGAGGCCCGAGTACTCCACACTCTGTCTAAACCAACCCCCACTCACCCGAGGCAAAAGGATAACCTTCGGGAGGGTGTGGGTATCTCTGACCAAAACTCAAACTGAGGGAATGCCAGCCGTCTTGGCAGCTATTGATGCTGCCGTACGAGGTGTCTCCAGGACAGTCCGAATGGCGGAGCCGATCCTAGAAAGAAGTGGTAAGTACTCCCTCTGTAAACCCGGAAAGCAGACTGAGATGGGGAGGTCTGCCTTCTCTACTAGAACATCCGAAGCCGGGTCAAAACCATGTCACCACTGTCGAAAGTGGGCACGTGATGCTCGGATGGCCAGTGGACTCATAGCTATGACCTTGGACGCCATCTCGGGCCGAACTGCAGGGAGCTGTCGAGGTGAAAGAAGCGGGCGGGCGAACGGGCCGAGAGGGGGGGGGGGGGGCAGCGGGCTGGGGCAAGCGGGAGGGTAGCGCAGTTGGCGCAGGGGAGAGGGCAGCGGGGGCTGAGGGCGGGCGGGGGGGGAGGGAGGCAGCCAGCGGGAGGGGGCAGCGAGGAGGGGATAGGGCGAGGGGAGCGGTGACGGGCGGGGCTGGAGCGAGGGGGAAAGAATGTGGGGGCGGGCAGCCAAGAGGCAGCGCAGGGGGAGGGGACGGGACAGCAGCAGCAGCGAGCTCGCGAAGTGGGTAGAGAGATACTTCTTTTCGATTCACTTCAATGTTTTCAATGCTGTCATTGTTATTAAGCTCTAATCTATTTTGGAAAATGCTATTTTATAAGTTTCTCCCCTCTTCTCGTTTTGACGAAGTCTTTCAACAGTTGTTAGCTCATAGCGTGCTCTGGATTAATAAGCCATGTTCAATCATTCTTATTTGAAAAGACAATATGAAGCCTCATGTTTTGCCCTCATTGGCTAGAAGGCTATGAGGATATTTGAAGGTCTTCCTGTTCGAACGGTTGGGCGCTAATTAATTGAAGGGATAATTCATTCACAGGCAACATTGGAGCCATCTTACTTCACAGCTCAAGAACCTGATGAGGATAACATTCTTCGGACAAGAACATATGATGTCAGCATAACGTAGGTGATCGACTTTATTTTTCTGATTCAGTAGCGTGGTAAAGCGAAATAAAAGGTCCGAAGTAACATATCCTCGTTTATTTTTGGGCCAGGTATGATAAATATTATCAAACCCCTCGTGTTTGGTTGACAGGTTATGACGAGGTAAGGTGGTTTGCTTGATGTGATGTCATTTGTATCTATTTTTGAAAATGCTTTGGGTTTATGCATCTTAGGCTTGGTATCTTTATGCATTTCTGTATTGCTGGGTACCTTTAATGACTTGTATCACGCTTCTTTGGTTTGCAGTCCCGAATGCCACTACAAGCTGAGCTGATCTTGGAGGATGTCAGCCAAGATCATGCCCGCAAAACGGTATATTGTAGAGTAGCATGAGGCATGTAGGGTCTTCAGAACTAGTGCTTTTTTATTTGATACTTTTCTCTACAGGTCACTATAGAGGATCATCCACATATGGCTGGCAAGCACGCTTCTGTCCATCCCTGTAGACATGGAGCTGTCATGAAAAAAATAATTGATGTATTATTGAGCCGTGGAGTGGAACCAGCAATCGACAAGTATGGATTCTTTGTTCAAACATACAAAGCTTTCTACTTAACAATTGCCTTTAAAAATGCAATAAGACTATTTTCTACTCTCTCATCTCTTAAATAATTACATACTTAGAACAAGAGCACAATGGTGAAAGGAATGTAGAGGCAAAAAGGAAAGAGAGAGAGAGAGAGAGAGAGAGAGAGAGAGAGAGAGAGAGAGAGAGAGAGAGAGATGATATATTAACGTCTTCAGAAGGCCAAAATGACCTATGAGACCAAGCTGTTACAACATAGTGAATCTGATACCATGTACGGAATAAAAAAGAACTGAAACAAAAAATAAAACTACTACAAACTGGGACTGTATGGATGTGCCAGCTAATACAAAAGGTGCCCAATACAATGTGTAGTACAATTTGGGGGGGGGGGGGGGGGGGGGCGCATATCGTAGAGATCCATCCCGATCTGCACTATGGAAGTCTAGAAAGTATGGCTTGAATCCTCTGCTATAGTCTCCGTCGATACTGTGTAGCTCCTCTCCTCAATTGCAGTCGTCTAGATCTCCCTAGCTCCAATGCTCGGTCTATGAGATTGCCAGTAATGGTAGTATGAGTGCGGGCAGAGCTTTGCAATGGTGGCTGCTCCTCTGGCTGCTACTATGGGTGTCCAATATCTAGTGTAAAGAAATCTGTAATCTGTCTCTGGGACTGTCTCTCTCCAGCTCTCCTCAGTAAAGTGTCTCTATGCCTGTGTAGCTCAAGTAGCCTAGATAGAGGCCCAAAACCCTCTCTAAATAGATAATGAAAACGGCCTCGTATCTCATAGTACATTGTGCAATGGCATATGTTATGTAACTTTGTCTTTTGGCTCTAGATGACATAAGCAGCATATGATGGTATCCCTTTGAATCTGCCAGTTTCAATCTCGAGCTGATGTGAGGATGTCCGTATCTGGCCAATGGGACAACGCAAACCATGAGTAAGATGTGTGTCCATATAGCTAGGTCGAATCACAAACCCATCCCTTGTGAGGTGGAGAAGATGCTCTCTATAGAAATCCATCTTCGTCCCCAACTCCTGTACCGGCTCTATCCATGTCCTCTTCATGTCCAGCTGGATCAGATCCTGACGAATGAGTCTATTAATCTCCACCCGTGTTAGAGACATCAAGGGTCCTTGTAGAGAGTGGCAGCCTATCCATGGTGAAGCCATGTGTCTGAAACCATGATGTCATCTTTGCATACCAGCATGATGTATCCCCCTGTAGAGCTAACTGTCTGGAGGATTCTAGGGCCAACCTGGCATATCTATCTCTGGTTATATCCCATAGGCTGTGTACAAAGGAGACTGATCTGGTAAGCGCCTCAATCTCCATAGGGAAGGCAGCTAACTCCGCTCGAATGATATCATGCAGTACGGAGCCCTTGGCTCTAATCAGCTGAGGGATCATAGATACCAAGGGCCTCTCCATATGTCTTCAGCCATCCTGGCCTACAGAAGGTCCCCAAACCTGCACCCCATATAGCATAGTAGAGGCAACCAAAGTATCAAAGAGTCGTAACTTTGTCCTAGGTTCCTGGAACTGAACCTGCGAACACATTCTCTCCAATCCTCCCAAAGCCGCATAAGCTCTATTCAGTCTAGTCTCTGCTGCTCTTCTCAAAAGAAAATCTCGGCCCAATAAAGAGTACCCCCAAGTAAGTGTATACATTTGTATACTCCACAATTTCCGGACCATATGTGAAAGTAGGTGCTGATCTCGTGATCCAATGTGGCGTGGTGTTAAACACCATAACCTTGGTTTTACCAAGGTTTACACACAATCCACTATCCTCTGCAAAACTGTGTAGTGCATCCAAATGTCGTTGCATACCCTCTGGTGAGTCAGATATCAACACAATATCATTAGTATATAACAACAATGGGATCCATGTCCCTACCGGCTGGGCACCTCTGTCACCCTCTCTGTCAATGTAATTAGACACCTCATCAACATACATACCAAATAGAGTAGGAGACAATGGGCAGCCTTGTTTCACCCCGATAGTAAAGTGAACTAAATCAGATATTCCTTCTGGAGTGCGTACATGTCCCATCACTGATTTGTACATAGCCATAATCCCCAAAAATCAACTCTATGGGAAGCCCCATCTCCTGTAGTCTGCGCATCAATCGAGCTCTTGGTACCATGTCAAATTCTTTGCAGAAATCGACAAAGCTACAATAAATTCGTCTCCCATGTGACCTGCCCTCCTCAATGATAGCTCTGAGTGCCAGAATATGATCAAGAGTGGAGAAACCCCTCTTGAAAAACCGGCCCGACCCTTTGCTCATACACCCTCACCCTTTGCCCAATTACTCAACTGCTGCTCAAGAATGGATGCATACAACCGTGCCAATGTGTGTCCAACCATAATAGTGTGGTAGTTCCTAGGTTCTGTAGGATCACCTGCCTTGAAGATTATTTCCCGCATTACACATATTCTCAAATGCATAATACGCTCTCTTCCCCTCTTCTAAACGACCATAGTACATTCATGCCACTTGTGATTGGACGGAACCTCAAGGCCAAGGTACTTAAAACTCTTAACAACTTCAAGTGTCTCATTGCTTTACAAAATGCATGGCTTCTCCTTATGGTTGGTTTTCACAAGCATAACCTTTGTTTTGGATTCATTCACAATTAGCCCACTATGCAAGCAAAAGTTCTCAAGGACAACCATAAGCTTTTGTGCATCCTCTAAAGTGTGTGCTAGAAGCACTACATCATTCGTATACAACAAAAGCATGAATACCGTATTGCAAATAGTGACCTCTTCAATGTCTTCTTCTTGCATAAAGTCAAGTACCATTTGTTCCAATTGATCGATGCATAGACCAAAGAGAGTTGGTGACAACGGACATTCTTGTTTAACCTCAATAGTGCTTACAAAAATTTCTGAAATTTCTCTTTCCATGCGCAATTGACAAATCACCTTCTCATAGATTCGAGAAACCGCAAGCATAAACTCACTTGGCACTTTGAGTTCTTCCATCCTTCTCCACAAATTGTTATATGGAATCATATCAAAGGCGTCCACAAAACAACAATACAATTGTTTGCCTTTCAACCGAATTTCCTCCATGAGAACAAGAAGAGTGACAAGATGATTAATGGTGCTATGGCATCGACAAAAACCCGCTTGTCCTTTTGCACGCTTGTCATTCTCTTCAGCCCAATCACTCAATTTCATCTCCATTATGCACCCAAACAACTTTTCCATAAGAGACCCAATTATTATAGTCCGGTAGTTGTTTACATTCTTTACATCCCCTCCTTTATGCAAAGGCTTAACCCAATCAGTACTCCAATCATAAGGCATACCATGTTGAAGTGCAAGGTTGAACATATCACACATCCACTCATGGGTAAAATCTCCCGTCCATTTGATCATCTCCGGCTTGATACCTTGAAGATCTCCACATGATGAGACTCTATGAGACCAATCACTTCATTTCAAAATGATGTCTCCTTTAGATTGAAGCCGCCTGATACTTGGAGAACTCACAATATTTTTCATGCGAGTCTCTTGAAGCCTTTTGAAGGCGATGTGCCCAATGATGGGGAGCCCCATGAGCAACCCAAAGTGGAAGAAACGAGGAGCTACTCGTTCCAGAACAAATATTGGCACAGAAAGAAAGAAGGTAAAGTGATTAGACGGTTCTTGGTTAAATTCAAGACCTACTCCGCATTGGATGCAAAGTGAATGGAGGAGGAGGACCTGGCAGATACTCCTTAGATTGTGAATCTTTACCTCGAAGCATTTGGTTTAGCATAGTCTACTCTAAATGGAACCCCGAACTCAGCTTGGGCGGAGTCTGGTGCAATGGGTATGCACAAGAGGGGAGTTGCTCCGCTCCTTTGTCAACAGATTGCCTCGATTTTTGATACTAAAGTCACTGAAGTCTCTTTTGAGTTTCAAGGATATTGTGAGCTGACAGTATTCTGCTGAATGACTTTATGAACTGGAATTCCCGAACATGATACTGATTTGTTCTTGACTTGTTTAAGTGCAGGAATTGATAGACGAAATGACTGCAGGATTTCGGTATGAACGATCTCGATAGACATGGTTACAATAAGGATTAGTCAATCAGGCAGTTATGAGGTCTTGAGTGGATCTAGATGCGATTGTTAATTGCGTTGCCGATAAATCATGGTCTGAGATCGGAATGAATGTTGAATGTGATTTGTCTTCTGATGTCTTGTGATGTCGCGTGATGTGACTGTCGATTGGTACATGTACTAGATGTGTGTTCCTAGTGCGTCGGTACTAACAGTCAGTGTCTGCTAAGACAGTTTATGGCTTCTGTTTGTTTTGCAGGCGTAATCGAGGGCGATTACAATGCTTTCAAGAGGGGGGTAGGGGGTATACCACAAACTGGGGGGTATGTCACAAACTGGTGACGTGGCTGCGCAGTACACTCACCCTCCCTTTGATGGACAGTCCCGGGAAAAATGCTGACGTGGCATGGCTGTACGGTAGCCCCCGCAAAACGCGGTGCGATTCACGGCAGTGTACGGAGTTTCTGCTTTTTGTGGCACTGTTCACTGCAGCAGCGGTAGAATTTGGAGTTGCTTTATTTTACGCAAAAGCGAGAGAGAGAGAGAGAGAGAGAGAGAGAGAGAGAGAGAGAGAGAGAGAGAGAGAGAGAGAGAGAGAGAGTTTTTGAAGCACTGCTTTATTTTTAAAAGGCTTTTAACTTTGAAGCTTTTGGGGCTTTGCTTTTGACATCCCTTGTAATGAATAAATAAGTGGGCAGGCCTCCCACTTCGGAGAGCATCTGGACGCAGGGTCTGAGAGTGAGAGCCTCCCACTCCCTTGTACTTTGAGTTGCAGATTAATACAAAAAGAAATACCGAAAGGGGCGCCAGTCTTTGGGGCCAATATCTCTAGGCACGGAACTTCACCGGGGCCGTGTCGAATCAATTGTGAACTATGAATTGTTTTGAAGTGAATTCTTGTCGTGTCGCGGTAGAATCTTGGCTTGGAGTGTCCAAGTCTGCTACAGGCCCTCCAAGTACAAAGCGGAGTCGTCGACAAACTCAACATCCAGTAGCTCATCGCCGGGAATAGGGAGCGCTAAGCCATGTAGGCCAACCTGCTGAGAAACCAAGAATCTGCTCATCGCCTCAACATAGAACATAAAGAGGAAGGGGGCTAGAGGACAGCCCTGTCTGACCAAGCATGTGAGCATGAAACGGTCTCCTCTACCTCCTGCCAAAAGCACCTGACTGTGTGCATGTCTCTAGAAAGCTGACACCCCTGTGATCCAAGGATGTTAGAAACCCATCCTGTGTAGAGTGCCCTCCAAGAAGTTCGAGTCAACTCTGTCGTAGGCTTTCTCAAAATCGAGAAGAAGTATCACGAGATCCTCACCTAAGCATACGCGGGAGGGCAGAATCCTCCCAGAAAGTGAAGATGCAAGGATACTACACTCCTTGACAAAACCTGTGTGGGTCCCATGTATAATGCTCTCAAGAAGTGGCTGAATCCTCAAACTCAGAGCCTTGGCTAGAATTTTGTAGGCTTTGACGATGGTAATGGGTCGCCACTGCCGAATCCAAGGTGGTAAAGTACATAAGGTACGGTACGTATTCGGTACGTCTTGTACGTAGTACCGAATGGATAGAGTTGTTAGGTACGTAAAATTCATATGTTTTTTTTTTCTAAAAGCCAAAAACCTACAATACAGTCCATACTTGATAAAAATTTCACAAGTATCACTTCAAGCATGTTAGTTCACTATTCTACAAACCAAGGGAAAGGTTTCATACAAATACCAGAAGCAAGTCGTGACTCCTTGCTCGACATTCAATGAATCAACATTGAAGTGACAAGAACAGATACAACTCAAATATACACAACCTAAAATTTGCAGTTTCACAACAAACTAGTTACTGTAGAGAACTTGTAAGTTCACATTGATCATGATTTGCCAATTTGCACACAAAAAATTGATGGGCGAACTCAATTTTGCAGACCCGCTGTGGTTTTTTTCCCAACAAAAAAATGATTGTACAGTACGGATCCGTACGGTACGGTACCGTACCGTACCGTACGGTAAGGTACGTACGTACGGATCCTACCTTGGCCGAATCTCATCCAAGGAGCCACCCTCCTTAGGAATGAGGTAGATCAAGCCCTCACTCATGCTGTCAGGCATCTCTCCTGTGTGCAAGATGTACTGAAAGGCGCTGCAAGGAAAGAGAGTAGAACCAAGAAGTAGACCATCTTGCAAGCAGCAAAGTGCAAGTATAGGTTTATATGTGATGAAGTGTTGTGAAGGGTGCTTTACAAAGAAGAAATTGGCATGGTGTTGCAACAGTGCCATGAGGAAAGTGGGTATCAGAGTAAAGAGTTCTAAAGACTGGGTTTTGTTTCGAACTTTAAGAGCAGGATTTTGGTGGCCTTCAATAGTACGTGATGTATACTATTGGTGCAAAACTTGCCACTGACCAAAATGTCTCATACCGTCCACGCAAAAGCTGACCACAACGTCAATGCGGCTCTCACAAAGATGATGCTCCTACAGCATAAGAATATCAATCTCTTCGCCCACAAGGCATCGCTAAAGCTCTTGACGTAATCGACCCTGCTTGCGTTGAAACTGAGCCCACCTAATCCGTACACGTTCCATGAGACAATCCTCATGGAGAACGAGAAAGAACTGATGCTGCAGTAGCAGCTAACCGTGCTATCTTCGAGGCTAACTTGGATGGGGAATAATCCGCATCCGAGCGTCCCCTAGATAGGTGTGAGTGCAAAGAGTGTCTGGCGCAGGCCCAAGAAGAGCGTGCCGTGCGCAAGGCAACCTCCTCTATCCGTGAGTCCTCATGTATGTATACATAGCATGGTGGGCTTTGCGTGTCCACAAAGAAGTGTACCACAATGTGTCTACATCCTGTCGTGTCCGGAGGTGTCACCGAGAACTTGGCCAACGGCCACAAAGTCTGTACTAGGTTTTGTAACCCCCATGTCTCTCATGTGGTGAGAGAACTCGAGGGCGTGTGCCTACGGCCACTCCATCATTGAGTCTAGAGTCCACCCAGACTGGTTCCTTTTTTCTTTCCGAGAAAAAGATTCTTCTATTAGTTAATGAAAACTGTCCATAGGGCTACAACCACCTTTGCAAGAGAGGGCTACAACAAGCATGATGGGGAGACTCTCCCAATGAAAAAACAGCATATATACAATGAGGCTAAATCAAGAGATGGGAGGAGGAAAGAGCCACACAGGTGGACAGTAGTGCCATCTGAGCACCCCCTGGACTATGGTGTAGAAAGGCCCAGGGCGCCAGAGTCGAAGGAAAGCCTCGCGGCGCTCCCGCATGCGGTCGGAGCTGCCCTGTAGTCCCTCAAGCTGTCCTCTGAGAGTATGGATCAGCTCTAGCCAAAAGTCACGAACAATCTCTGCTGGTGGCACAGGGCGAGCCTCAAAGATGCGGAAACAGCGGGCCCGCCAGATGAACCAAAGTGTCAGGTCACTGATGAGCTCCCAACACTCCTCTCTCTCACTGCACCACTCCTGTGGAGTAAGCTCTGTAGCAGGCTGGAGTGTAGGTCGCCCCCCCTGCATCACTATCATCCTGCTGGTGGAAGATAGCTCAAATTGAAGTGCTGCGCCCGTGAGGGTGGACCAAGCCGCTGCCCCCCAAGTGTACTGTCGAGCTGTGGAGAGAGCAGGCATCAGCCGAAGAACTCGTAGCCACACCTACTGGGCCGAGGGACAGTCCCAAAGACAGTGATGTTGACTCTCCACCAAATGGTCACAAGCTGCACATGTGGCCGAGAGACCACTATGCACAAGCCAGCTCCCTACTGCTATGGCTCTATGTGCGACCAGCCACTGAAACAAGGTAACTCGCCTCGGCTGTCTGGAGTCCCACAACCTCTCCCAAAAGTCTGCCAAGAACTCGATTGTGAGACCCTCCTCCTGCCAATGACGTGCTGCAGCGGGGAGGGCCTCTCTCTGTGCTGCTAGTATATGACGTCCTAGTCGAACAGTGTACTGAAAGAACGGGACTCCTGGGTGGTCTGCAGAAGAGAAAGGGTCCCTCCATAGCCACTCACCAGGATCCCACTCTACTCGTGCCAACAGACAACACTCCCAAGCCCAAAGCCTCGAGTGTCTTGTCTCAAGAACTGCTGGGTCAGCTGAAAACAGCACTCTGCTATCTGCGGGGCCTCTACTACAACTCGCTGTAGTCGTCCCCCACCTTGAAGCTCGAAGAACAAGGTTGAGACAGACTCTGAGCAGGCCCTTATTGAAATGAGAACCTCCAGTCGTGTGAAGGCTCCCATCCACCGGGGTGCTACTGGCTCGAGAGGCGTGAGCCACTCAGCTGGAACTGACTCTGAGATGTCCTGACACATGCTCTACACCCCTCTCATGCCCTCCAGCTGGAAACCCTGCACCTCCTCTGACAAACCTGTGAACTCTAGCCAGTCACCTAGAGAGTGCGCTGGACCTGCTGCCATGGGACCCCAAGAAACATGAGGCCGACTCCCAACCAAGTGGCCTCTCTGAGTGCTAACCATGGGGTTCCAGACGAGGGGCTGCCGTAGGCACTTCTCCGTGCACGTCGGCTGTCTCTGCTCTAGGCCACTCCGTAAGAGCTCCCAAGATCGAAGCAAACTCACAGCTAAGCCGTCCTCCAGTCTCCTTCTCAAACCAACTCGGCGCAACTCTGTAAAGATCCATCTGGTCGAAGGTTGCCAAGGGCCTCCTGACTGAGGCACCCTGGCACGAAGCCTCTGCAGCAAGAACTCCTTCCAGGGCTCCTCTCTTGGAAGAAGTCCTCTGACTACGAACTTCCCAAGAAGGGCTCTCCTGTGCTGTGCTGGATCAATGATCCCAAGCCCTCCCTGAGAACAAGGAAGTGTGATGACCGACCAAGCCACCTTGGCTCGGGTAATCTGAGTGTCACGACCTGACCAAAGGAAGTTCCTGATCAGCCTCTCTACCTGGCTGATACAAGAACTCGAGAAGATCCAGCAAGAAGTGATGTACCACATAGTCGCCAACAACACCTAGTTGGCAACTTCTACTCTACCAGCCAGCAAAAGTCGTGATGAGCTCCAATGTAACAGCTTTCTCCTGATGGCCAGGAGAAGAGGAGCAATCTGCTGCTCGGGGGACAAGTCCAAACCAACCTGACAACCCAAGTACCGAACTGCAGTCCCTGGGGGAATCCACCTGAAACCCTCTCCTTGCATCGAATCTGACACAGGAGCATTGCCAAACGAGAAAGCCACTGTCGTTCTCCAGTTGATCAGTGCGCCCGATGCACAACAGAAGGTCTCCAAAGCCTGCTCACATCTGTGTAGATTGGCCTCCTGGCCCTCTAAGTACAAGGTGGAGTCATCGGCAAACTCAGCGTCCAGTAGCTCATCTCCCCGAATCGGGAGTGCTAAGCCCCTCAGACCAACCTGCTCTGACACCAAAAATCTGCTCATCGCCTCCGCATAGAACAAAAAGAAAAAGGGGGCAAGAGGGCAACCCTGTCTGGTCGAGCGTGTGAGCATGAAGAGGTCACCTATACCTCCTGCCAAAAGCACCTGACTGTGAGCCTGTCTGTACAAAGTTGACACCCTTCTGATCCAAGCATCTGAGAAGCCCATCCTGCGTAGAGTGCCCTCTAGAAAGTCCGAGTCAACTCTGTCGTATGCCTTCTCAAAATCGAGGAGAAGAATCACAAGGTCCTCCCCACGGAGACGTGCCAGGGAAGAAGCCTCTCAGAAAGTGAGGATGTTGTCAAGGATACTGCGTTCCTTGACAAAACCTGTCTGAGTCCCATGTTTAAGGCTCTCCAGAAGTGGCTGAATCCTCAAACTCAGAGCCTTGGCAAGAATTTTGTAGGCTGAGTTCAAGATGGTGATGGGGCGCCACTGTCAAATCTCATCCAAGGAGCCACCCTCCTATGGGATGAGGTAAATCAGGTCCTCACTCATGCTATCCGGCATCACTCCTGTGTGCAAAATGTACTGAAAGGCACTACAAAGATCTGGTACAAAGATATGGGCCAAGCAGGTCCCAGTACTCCAAGAAGAAGCTGGAAGTCAGCCCATCCTCACCTGGACAGCTACCACGAGGGAGGGCCCTAAGAGCCGTGTGCAGCTCCTCAAGCTGAAGTGGCATCTCTAGCGTCTGGCGCATCTCCTCAGTCACAAGACAAGGCATCTGTGCCCAAACCTGCTCCCTGCATGCATCCTGCCGTTATGACTGGGGCTCAGCCGACAGTAACTCACGGTAAAAGTCAGTAGCAATTGCACGCATATCCTCGGGCTCACAAACAACTGACCCATCGGGTCTCCTCAACTGATTGACCTTGGCATGCGAGTGCCGAGGTCCCACTGTCTCAACAAAAGCACCTGTCACTCTGTCACGCACCTGAGTCCACTGAGATGCCTGTCGGTGAAAGGCAAACCTATGACGCCTCTCCTTTGTGCTAGCAAGGTCCTATTGAGCCTGCTGTAACTGCTCCTCCAACCATGGACTGTCTGGATGCTGCTCCTGCATCCTCTGTAGTGAAGCAATGCCTCGTCTGAGACGCTGCTGCTCCTCCCTCGCTGCAGCGCGGCGAGCCAGAGACTCTTGGAGAAAAAAGTGGCTAAGCTGAGCTAGGCCTAAGGCCACTCTGTCTGTAGGTAGAACTTGGCTGTCCATGCCCTCTGTCCAGAGAGCCTCTACACTTTCTCTGAGTGTTGAGTCCAACAAGACCCGCTCTGGGATGCGAAGCATCGTGCTCCCACTCCTCTGCCTGTTTGCCACTGTGAGGATCACTGGTGCATGGTCCGAGAAGGATGTCCCTGCTAGGATGCCCGCTGATCCCCCCAAGTCA
This sequence comes from Adiantum capillus-veneris, assembly GCF_014529385.1. NCBI lineage: Eukaryota > Viridiplantae > Streptophyta > Polypodiopsida > Polypodiales > Pteridaceae > Adiantum > Adiantum capillus-veneris. The sequence continues at coordinate 127,198,854 of NC_140948.1, read as the reverse complement.
CTGAAGTGGTCACTAGTGTAGAAGCGATCTATCCGCGATAGATTCACTCCTCCCACTCTGCAGTCCGATCTAGAGAAGGCAAGACTGGCTGGAGGCCTCACAAAGCCAGAGTGGTGCTATGTATCCGAGACCCTCAAAGTCATACACAACCTCTCCCAAGCTGCTAACTCGACTCCATGCATAGTAGCATGGCTGCCTCCAATCCTGTCAGAAGGGTCCTCCAATATGTTGAAGTCCCCTCCTACACACCAATGGTCAGCCTGCGGCAAAGACTCAACAATCTGTGACCAAAACTCTGCACGAGCACTCGCCACATTGGGCGCATAGATGTTCACGATGCCCACAAGGCCACCCTGAACCTGCATAGTAATCCACTGAGCCCTGCCTGGCACAATAATCCCTCTGCCCACAATGGCCTGTTGCAATGAGTCCGCAATAGTCATATATACCCCATGCTGGATGCCTCCAGGTCCAAAAGCAGCTGACCAAAAGGTATCATACAGTCCACGCAAAATCTGACCACATCGCCGAATGCGGCTCTCACATAGATGGTGCTCCTGAAGCATAAGGAGATCAATCTCTCCTCCCACAAGGCAACGCTGAAGGTCCTGACGCAATCGGCCCCGCTGTCGCTGAAACTGGGGCCCACCTAGTCCCTGCACGTTCCACGAGACGATCCTCATGGGGAGCGAGAGAGAACAGATGCTGTCGTAGCAGCAAGACGGGCTATCTTCGAGGCTGGCTTGGATGGGGAGTAGTCCGCATCCGAGCGTCCTCTAGATAGGGGAGACTGCAGTGAGTGCCTAGCCCAAGCCCAAGTAGAGCGAGCCGTGCGTAAAGCAACCTCCTGTGTCCAGGAGTCCTCATGAATGTATACATAGCAACGCAAACACTGCGTATCAGGAAAAAAGTACACCACAATGTGCCTACATCCTGCTGAGTCTGGGGGTGTCACCGCAAACTTGGCTAGTGGCCACAAAGTCTGCAGCAAATCTGTAACTCCAAGTTCTCCCATGTGATGAGAGAACTCGAGAACCTGTGTATGCAACCATCCCAACACTGAGTGGAGGGACCACTCTGTCTCGGTCCTACCAGAGAGGGGGAAGGAGAAACCAAGTGATGAGTCCAAGGACTCTGTCCCCCTAGCGGCGAGGAACAAAGCATGGACCCTGAAGCAGGTTGCCTCGTGGTTTGCTGCGGAATCGCCGAGAAGCGAGTGAACCCGTAGTCGAAGAAATCCCAATGGCGTCGGAGGTCAATGCTCGTCAGACCACGAGGGATAGCTGCAAGGGAAGATGTCTGAATCTGCAGAGGGGGTCGCAAGAAGGGCTGACCCTCTCTCGCTAGGCGACTCGTGGCAAAGGCGCTGCCAAGAGATCTCCTAGCCACCGGCGAGGGACCAGTCCCCTGAGTCGACTGTGGAACTCGAGCAGGAGGGGGGGGAGAAGGAGGGGAAGAGGAGCGGGGTGGGGCGACAGAGGTAGAGGGGCGAGTTGGAGAGGCGACCGGAGGAGAGGGCGGGGGGGAGGATGAGGAGGAGGAGGGGAACTCGAAAGGGGGGGCGGCTGTCGAGGGTGAAGCGGAGGTGGAGGCTGGCGTAGGGGACTCCTCCTGCTCAAGAGGACCAAAGCGGTTCCCCGTGGGAACCCACTGCTGCTGAGTAGGCACCTGAGGGCCACTCTGAGTGCTAGGGGCTATCGCTGTGGCCCCTGGCGTCGACGGCCACGGGCATGCTACCACCCCTCCTCCGCTGGAGCCCCATGCTCGGAGGGTGGCTCTGAATCTGTGTGCTGTGCCGCTGACTGTGGCCAGCCCAGCCTTGGCAGGTTGGGGCTGAGGCTGAGGTGCAGGTCGTGGCCTCCTCCGTGGACAGGCCTTCGCTAGGTGGCCCATCTGTCGACAAATGAAGCATTGGTTCGGGAGGCCCGAGTACTCCACACTCTGTCTAAACCAACCCCCACTCACGCGAGGCAAAAGGATGACCTTCGGGAGCGTGTGGGTATCTCTGACCAAAACTCGAACTGAGGGGATACCAGCCGCCTTGGCAGCTACTGATGCTGCCGTACGAGGTGTCTCCAGGACAGTCCCGATGGCGGAGCCAATCCTGGAAAGAAGTGGTAGGTACTCCCTCCGTAAACCCGGAAAGCAGACTGAGATGGGGATGTCTGCCTCCTCTACTAGCACATCCGAAGTCGGGTCAAAACCATGTTGCCATTGTCGAAAGTGGGCGCGTGATGCTCGGATGGCCAGTGGACTCATAGCTATGACCTTGGAAGCCATCTCGGAGGTCTCGAACTCGATCTGATAGTACCCCCGTCCGAGAATCTGGACATCCAAGATCTTGCCCACGTCTGCGAGAGGGCGGGCCTGGAGAAGGTCTCGCAGCTCTCCTCTGCTAGGACGGGTGCCGAGAATTTTGCAGATGACCGAAGTCGCCTGCAATCGCTCTACCTCAGTGGCTAGGCTCGCTTGCTCTGTCGGCGATAGAGCAAGTCGAATGGTGGGCTCAGCGGGGTCGGGCGAGGGGGCTTTTGGCGAGTCCCTCTGTGGCAAAGCTGGAGCCTCCATCTGTGTCTACTGCTGTGTTGTAAGAAGAGGTCGACGGGCGGACGCTGCAATAAGGTGCAGGAGACACTGCCCCAAAAAATGAAGCAATGCCGAGGAGGCCGAACTGCAGTGGTTGACGGGGAGAAACCGAGGCGGGGGGGGGGGGGGGTGGGTGGGGGCAGCGGGTAGGGGAAGGCGGAAACGCTGGCGGCAGCAGGAGGAGGGGGTGATGGGTGGGGGCGGCAGAGGGCATGCAGCGGGAGGGCTGGCAGGGGGCGTCGCAGGATGACAGGCAGCGCGGGGGTGGGCAGCGGGGCAAAGGGGTAGGGGGGAGAGGCAGCGGGCTGAGGAGGGGGGGGGGGTGTGTGTGTGAAGCTAGGCGTGCGTAGGTGGGCAGCAGTAGCGAGCTCTTTTCGGCACCCAGACTGGTTCCTGCCACATAGGGAAAAAGAGAAGCCAACCGCTGTGTCCAAGGCCTCTATCCCTCTAGCTACAAGGAACAATACATGGACTCTGAAGCAAGCTGCCTCAAAGTCTGGTGAAGGGTCGTTGAGAAACCGAGTGAAGTCGTAGGCGAAGAAGTCCCACCTACGACGAATGTCGAAGCTCGTAAGTTCACAAGGAACTGCTGCAAAGGGAGACGCCTGCATCAAAAGGGGGGTTCGCAAGAAAGGCTGTCCCTCTCTCGCTAAGCGGCTCGTGGCAAAAGCGCTGCCAAGAGACCTCCTAGCAGTCGAGGAAGATCCTACCCCATGGGTCGGCTGCGGGGTAGAAGCGGGAGGAGATGCGGAAGACGGGGGGGGGGGGGGGGGGGGGTAGTTGGGAATGGAGTGGGGGAGCAGGGAGTGGCGGAAGGAGAAGGGGGAGGCGAGGAGGAGGAAGAAGGGGGAGGGGGACTGAGGGAACTTGGGGGGAGGAGGGGTTGTCGAAGGAGAGGTTGAGGTGGTGGGTGGAGCGGAGACCTCGTCTTGCTAAAGAGGGTCAAAACGGCTCCTTGTGGGAACCCACTGCTGCTGGCGTGGAGCCTGGCGACCACCTTGAGGGCGAGGTTGACGTGGTGGTCCCTATCGACGCCGGCCACGAACCTGCTGCCAACCCTCCTCTGCCTGAGCCCCAGGCTCGGAGTGTGAGGCTACCTGAGTACCCTGTGACTCTGTTTGCTGCTGCTACAAGTACTGTGGGAATGCAAGCTGCCTTGGCAGCTACAAAGGTTGCCGTGCGAGGTGTCTCCAGAACAGTCGCAATCTCTGAACCAATCCTGGACAGAAGCGGAAGGTACTCTCTTCTCAAGCCGGGGAAGTAGACTGAGATGAGAAGGTCTGCCTCCCCGGTAGCTGGGTTGAAACCATGGTGCCACTGTCGAAAGTAAGCTCGAAGTGCTCGGATGGTCAAGGGACTCATTGCAATGACCTTGGACGCCATCTCAGGAGTCTCAAACTCTATCTGGTAGTAGCCACGTTCGAGAGGCTGAACATCGAGGATCTTGTCCACATTTGCAAGAAGGCGGACCTGGGGGAGATAACACACCTCCCCTCTGCTGGGCATGGTGTCGAGAATCTTGCAGATAACGGAGGTGGCCTGAAGGTGCGCCACCTCTTCCTCTAAGCTCGCTTGCTTTGTCGGCGAAAGAGCAAGTCGGATGGTGGGTTTTGCAGGGTCGGGCGAGGGGGCTTCACTGGAGTCCCTTTGTGGCGCAGCAGAATCCTCCATCTATGTTTGCTGCTGTGAAGGTGAGCGAAGGGGAGTCTAGGTCATTGATGAGAACGAAATGAAACAGTGAGGCGAGCTGGTGTCCCTGGAAAACAACACCGAAGGAAGCACGAGGTGGGAGTGGGGGAATGGTGGGCAGGCTGCGGGCAGCGCAAGGAGGGGGGAGTGGGGGGCGGGCGGGCAGCTCAGTGCAGCAGCGTGAGAGAGAGGGGGGGGGGGGGGGGGGGGTTTAGGGCAGCGCGAGGGGGAGCTGGAGGGATTGAAGCGATGGCGAGCGCGCAAGACAGCAGCAGAAGCGAGCCCGTCGATGCCTGACTTGCTATGTTCACCATTTTGATAGCCATTTGGATAGAGTTGTTGCATACTCTTCACAGTGAGTGGGATTCTTCAGCCGGCTCCTCCAAGGCAACGGATCAGCATCGATGCGTGTATGAGATTGTCAGTTCTTTTCTGCCGGGATCATGCCCACATCACGTGGCATTATGCACCCCCACAATGGTTCCTTTTGCATTCATTGTCTGACCACCTTGATGTTTTTTTTTTTTCCCCGAGAAAAAGATCCTTCTATTAGTTAATGAAAACTGCCCATAGGGCTACAACCACCTCTGCAAGAGAAAGGTACAACAAGCATGATGGGGAGACTCTCCCAATGAAAAAACAGCATATATACAATGAGGCTAAATCAAGAGATGGGAGGAGGGAAGAGCCACACAGGTGGACAGTAGTGCCATCGGAGCACCCTCTGGACTATGGTGTAGAAAGGCCCAGGGCGCCAGAGTCGAAGGAAAGCCTCGCGGCGCTCCCGCATGCGGTCGGAGCTGCCCTGTAGTCCCTCAAGCTGTCCTCTGAGAGTATGGATCAGCTCTAGCCAAAAGTCACGAACAGTCTCTGCTGGTGGCACAGGGCGAGCCTCAAAGATGCGGAAACAGCGGGCCCGCCAGATGAACCAAAGTGTCAGGCCACTGATGAGCTCCCAACACTCCTCTCTCTCATTGCACCACTCCTGTGGATTAAGCTCTGTAGCAGGCTGGAGTGTAGGTCGCCCCCCCTGCATCACTATCATCCTGCTGGTGGAAGATAGCTCAAACTGAAGTGCCGGGCTCGTAAGGGTGGACCAGCCGCTGCCCCCCAAGTGTACTGTCGAGCCGTGGAGAGAGCAAGCATCAACTGAAGAACTCGTAGCCACACCTGTTGGGCAGAGGGACTGTCCCAAAGACAGTGACGCTAACTCTCCACCAAATGGTCACAAGCTGCACATGTGGCCGAGAGACCACTATGCACTAGCCAACTCCCTACTGCTGTGGCTCAATGTGCGACCAACCACTGAAACAAGGTGACTCGCCTCGGCTGCCTGGAGTCCCACAACCTCTCCCAAAAGTCTGCCAAGAACTCGACTGTGAGACCCTCCTCCTGCCAATGACGTGCTGTAGCGGGGAGGGCCTCTCTCTGTGCTGCTAGAATATGATGTCCCAGTCGAACAGTGTACTGAAAGAACGGGGCTCCTGCGTGGTCTGCAGAAGAGAAGGGGTCCCTCCATAGCCACTCACCGGGATCCCACTGTACTCATGCCAACGGACAACACTCCCAAGCCCATAGCCTCCAGTGTCCTGTCTCAAGAACTGCTGGATCAGGGTCTATGACGTAGGTCCGCCCACAGATGCCCACTACTCGGATCCTCTGAAAACAGCACTCTGCTACTTGCGGGGCCTCTACTGCAACTCGTTGTAGTCGTCCCCCACCTTGAAGCTCGAAGACCAGGGCTGAGACAGACTCTGAGCAGGCCCTTACTGAAATTAGAACCTCCAGTCGTGTGAAGGCTCCCATCCACCGGGGTGCTACTGGCTCGAGAGGCGTGAGCCACTCAGCTCGAACTGACTCTGAGATGTCCTGACACATCCTGTGCACCCCTCTCATGCCCTGTAGCTGGAAACCTTGCACCTCCTCTGACAAACCTGTGAACTCTAGCCAGTCACCTAGAGAGCGCGCTGGACCTGCTGCCATGGGACCCCAAGAAACATGAGGCCGACTACCAACCAAGTGGCCTCTTTGAGTGCTAACCATGGGGTTCCAGACGAGGGGCTGCCGTAGGCGCTCCTCCATGCACGTCGGCTGTCTCTGCTCTAGGCCACGCCGTAAGAGCTCCCAAGATCGAAGCAAACTCACAGCGAAGCGGTCCTCCAATCTCCTGCTGAAACCAACTCGGCGCAACTCTGTAAAGATCCATCTGGTCGAAGGTTGCCAAGGGTCTCCTGACTGAGGCACCCTGGCACGAAGCCTCTGCAGCAAGAACTCCTTCCAGGGCTCCTCTCCTGGAAGAAGTCCTCTGACTACGAACTTCCCAAGAAGGGCTCTGCTCTGCTGTGCTGGATGAATGATCCCAAGCCCTCCCTGAGAACAAGGAAGTGTGATGACCGACCAAGCCACCTTGGCTCGGGCAATCTGAGTGTCACGACATGACCAAAGGAAGTTCCTGATCAGCCTCTCTACCTGGCTGATACAAGAACTCGAGAAGATCCAGCAAGAAGTGATGTACCACATAGTTGCCAACAACACCTGGTTGGCAACTACTACTCTACAAGCCAGCGAACGTCGTGCTGACCTCCAATGTAACAGCTTTCTCCTGATGGACAGGAGAAGAGGAGCAATCTGCTACTCGGGGGACAAGTCCAAACCAACCTGACAACCCAAGTACCGAACTGCACTCCTTGGGGGAATCCACCTGAAACCCTCTCCTGGCATCCAATCTGGCACAGGAGCACTGCCAACCAAGAAAGCCACTATCTTTCTCCAGTTGATGAGTGCGCTCGATGCACAACAGAAGGTCTCCAAAGCGTGCTCACATCTGTGTAGATCGGCCTCTTGACCCTCTTAAGTACAAGGCTGAGTCATCGGCAAACTGAGATGTCCAGTAGCTCATCTCCCCGAATAGGGAGTGCTAAGCCCCTTAGACCAACCTGCTGTGACACCAAAAAACTGCTCATCGCCTCCGCATAGAACAGAAAGAGAAAGGAGGCAAGAGGACAACCCTGTCTGATCGAGCGTGTGAGCATGAAGCGCTCACCTCTACCTCCTGCCAAAAGCACCTGACTGTGAGCCTGTCTGTACAAAGCTGACACCCCTCTGATCCAAGCATCTGAGAAGCCCATCCTGCGTAGAGTGCCCTCTAGAAAGTCCCAGTCAACTCTGTCGTACGCCTTCTCAAAATCGAGAAGAAGAATCACAAGGTCCTCCACACGGAGCCATGCCAGGGCAGAAGCCTCCCAGAAAGTAAAGATGTTGTCAAGGATACTGCGTTCCTTGACACAACCTGTCTTAGTCCCATGTATAAGGCTCTCCAAGAGTGGCTGAATCCTCAAACTCAGAGCCTTGGCAAGAATTTTGTAGGTTGAGTTGAGGATGGTGATGGGGCGCCACTGTCGAATCTCATCCAAGGAGCCACCCTCTTTGGAATGAGGTAAATCAGGCCCTCACTCATGCTATCCAGCATCACTCCTGTGTGCAAAATGTACTGAAAGGCACTACAAAGATCTGGGCCAAGCAGGTCCCAGTACTCTAAGAAAAAGCTGGGAGTCAACCCATCCTCACCTGGACAGCTACCACGGGGGAGGGCCCTAAGAGCCGTGTGCAGCTCCTCCAGCTGGAGTGGCATCTCTAGCCTATAGTGCATCTCCTCAGTCACAAGACATGGCATCTGTGCCCAAACCTGCTCCCTGCATGCATCGTGCCGCTCTGATTGGGGCTCAACGGACAGTAACTCACGGTAAAAGTCAGTAGCAACTGCACGCATATCCTCGGGCTCACAAGCAACTGACCCATCGAGCCTCCTCAACTGACTGACCTTGGCATGCGAGTGCCGAGGTCCCACTTTCTCAAAAAAAGCACCAGCCACTCTGTCACCCACCTGAGTCCACTGAGATGCCTGTCGATGGAAGGCAAACTCATGACGCCTCTCCTCTGTGCTAGCAAGCTCCTGTCGAGCCTGCTGTAAGTGCTCCTCCAACCATGGACTGTCTCGATGCTGCTCCTGCATCCTCTGTAGTGAAGCAATGCCTCGTCTGAGACGCTACTCCGCCTCTCTTGCTGCAGCCCGGCGAGCCAGAGACTCCTGAAGAAAAAAGTGGCTAAGCTGAGCTAGGCCTGAGGACACTTTGTCTGCAGGTGAATCCTGGCTGTCCATGCCCTCTGTCCAGAGAGCCTCTACCCTCTCTCTGAGTGCTGAGTCCAACAAGACCCTCTCTGGGATGTGAAGCATCGTGCTCCCACTCCTCTGCCTGTTTTCCGCTGTGAGGATCACTGGTGCATGGTCCGAGAAGGAGGTCCCTGCCAGGATGCCCACTGATCCCCCCAAGTCACTGAAGTGGTCACTAGTGTAGAAGCGATCTATCCGCGATAGATTCACTCCTCCCACTCTGCGGTCCGATCTAGAGAAGGCAAGACTGTCTGGGGGCCTCACAAACCCAGAGTACTACCATGTATCCGAGACCCTCAAAGTCATACACAACCTCTACCAAGCTACCAACTCGATTCCATGCACAGTAGCATGGCTGCCACCAATCCTGCCAGAAGGGTCCTTCAACATGTTGAAGTCCCTTCCTATACACCAATGATCGGCCTGCGGCAAAGACTCAACAATGTGTGACCAAAACTCTGCACGAGCACCGGCCACATTGGGCGGATAGATGTTCAGGAAACCCACAAGGCCACCCTGAACCTGCATAGTAATCCATTGAGCTCTGCCTGGCACAATAATCCCTCTGCCCACAATGGCCTGCTGTAATGAGTCCGCAATAGTCATACATACCCCACCCTGGATGCCTCTAGGTCCAAAAGCAGCTGACCAAAAGGTATCATATCGTCCACGCAAAATCTGATCACATCGCCGAATGCGGCTCTCACACAGATGGTGCTCCTGAAGCATAAGGAGATCAATCTCTCCTCCCACAAGGTTACGCTAAAGCTCCTGACGCAATCGGCCCCGTTGTCGCTGAAACTAGGGTCCACCTAGTCCCTGCACGTTCCACGAGACGATCCTCATGGGGAGGGAGAGAGAACAGATGCTGCCGCAGCAGCAAGACGGGCTATCTTCGAGGCTGGCTTGGATGGGGAGTAATCCGCATCCGAGCGTCCTCTAGGTAGGCGAGGCTGCAGTGAGTGCCTAGCCCGAGCCCAAGCAGAGCGAGCCGTGCGTAAAGCAACCTCCTCTGGCCATGAGTCCTCATGAATGTATACATAGCAAGGCAAACACTGCGTATCAGCAAAAAAGTACACCACAATGTGCCTACATCCTGCTGAGTCTGGGGGTGTCACCGCAAACTTGGCCAGTGGCCACAAAGTCTGCAGCAAATCTGTAACTCCAAGTTCTCCCATGTGATGAGAGAACTCGAGAACCTGTGTATGCAACCATCCCAACACTGAGTCGAGGGACCACTCTGTCTCGGCCCTACCAGAGAGGGGGAAGGAGAAACCAAGTGCCGAGTCCAAGGCCTCGGTTCCCCTAGCGGCGAGGAACAAAGCATGGACCCTGAAGCAGGCTGCCGCGTGGTCTGTTGCGGAATCGCCGAGAAAGCGAGTGAACCCGTAGTCGAAGAAATCCCAGCGGCGTCGGAGGTCAATGCTCTTCAGGCCACGGTGGATAGCTGCAAGGGAAGATGTCTGAATCTGCAGGGGGGTCGCAAGAAGGGCTGACCCTCTCTCGCTAGGGGACTCGTGGCAAAGGTGCTGCGAAGAGATCTCCTAGCCGCCGGCAAGGGACCAGTCTCCTGAGTCGACTGTGGAACTGGAGTTGGAGGGGGGGGGGAGAAGGAGCTGGGGGGAGCGGAGGGGAAGAGGAGCAGGGTGGGGCGATAGAGGTAGAGGGGCGAGGTGGAGAGGCGACGCGGGGAGGAGGATGAGGAGGAGGAGGGGAACTTTGAAGGGGGAGCAACTGTCGAGGGTGAAGCGGAGGTGGAGGCTGGCGTAGGGGACTCCTCCTGCTCAAGAGGACCAAAGCGGTTCCCCGTGGGAACCCACTGCTGCTGAGTAGGCACCTGAGGGCCACTCTGAGTGCCAGGCTGTTGCTGTGGCCCCTGGCGTCGACGGCCACGGGCCTGCTGCCACCCCTCCTCCGCTGGAGCCCCAGGCTCGGAGGGTGGCTCTGAATCTTTGCGCTGTGCCGCTGATTGTGGTTGCGGCCCAGCCTTGGCAGGCTGGGACTGAGGCTGGGGTGCAGTTTGTGGCCTCATCCGTGGACAGGCCTTCGCTAGGTGGCCCATCCGTCGGAAAATGAAGCACTGGTTCGGGAGACCCGAGTACTCCACACTCTGTCTAAACCAACCCCCACTCACCTGAGGCAGAAGAATGACCTTCGGGAGCGTGTGGGTATCTCTGACCAAAACTCGAACTGTGGGGATGCCAGCCGCCTTGGCAGCTACTGATGCTGCCGTACGAGGTGTCTCCAGGACAATCTCGATGGCGGAGCCAATCCTGGAAAGAAGTGGTAGGTACTCCCTTCGTAAACCTGGAAAGCAAACTGAGATGGGGATGCCTGCCTCCTCTACTAGCACCTCCGAAGTCGGGTCAAAACCATGTCGCCGCTGTCGAAAGTGGGCGCGTGATGCTCGGATGGCCAGTGGACTCATAGCTATGACCTTGGAAGCCATCTCGCAGGTCTCGAACTCGATCTGATAGTACCCCCGTCCGAGAATCTGGACATCCAAGATCTTGCCCACCTCTGCGAGAAGGGGGGCCTGGAGAAGGTCTCGCAGCTCTCCTCTGCTAGGTCGGGTGCCGAGAATTTTGCAGATGACCGAAGTCGCCTGCAATCGCTCTACCTCAGCGGCAAGGCTCGCTTGCTCTATCGGCGATAGAGCAAGTCGAATGGTGGGCTCGACGGGGTCGGGTGAGGGGGCTTCTGGCGAGTCCCTCTGTGGCGAAGCTGGAGCCTCCATCTATGTCTACTGCTGTGTCGTAAGAAGAGGTCGACGGGCGGACGCTGCAATCAGGCGCAGGAGACACTGCCCTAGAAAATGAAGCAATGCCTAGGATGCCGTACTGCAGTGGTTGACGGGGAGAAACCGAGGCGGGGGGGGGGGGGGGGGGGCAACGGGTAGGTAGCGGGCGGCAAAAGGCAGGCAACGGGCGGGCTGGAGGTAGCGCGGGCAGGCAGCGGGCGGGTTGGCGGGGGGCGGCGTAGGTTGACAGGCAGCGCGGGGGTGGGCAGCGGGGCAGGGGGGGAGGCAGCGGGTTGAGGAGGGAGGGGGAGGGGGGGTGTGAAGCTAGGCGTGCGCAGGTGGAGCAGCAGTAGCGAGCTCGCGTTTTTCCTTGATGATGATGATTTTTTTTTTTTTTTTTTTTTTAACCTTGATGTTTACATAGCCTACACATTGTTAGCCCACTTCTGTACTTCCTTTGGGTGATAGGCCATTGAGCATCTCTAGAGGTCTCTTATGTACACAGAATACAACCCCTTTTTCTTGGAGAGAGAGAGAGAGAGAGAGAGAGAGAGAGAGATTTTATTATCGTCCTCGGAGGTCAAATATGACGTATGGGACCAAAGTTACATGTGATGTAGTATGTGTATGGCTGATGAGTGACTCAATGCTCCAAAATTGTGGTGATGAGAGTCGCAATGGAGAGCCCACACTTTGGTTGGGAGAGGAAAGTGTGTAGGTCTAAGTTATGGCTGAAAATGTGAGAAGCAAGTTGACCAAAAGCTGAGCACTCTAGTAGTGTGTGGTATTCAGACTCTTGAACTTGCAGTGAGCATAATGTGCACAGTCGATTTGACTCTTCTTCATTTCCCCAACACCCTGTCTCGCATCGAAGGAAATGGGAGCTAAGTCGAATGGCTGCGATAGTGCGTATCGCCGACAAGGGGATAGGCTCAAGCATGTAAGTGTGAGTACGGTTTCCTCTTTCAACAAAGAACATGGTTTTGTAGTTGGGGGCAATCTGGGTGGTGTAATGTATGAAGCGTGACCCACCGGATTTCTCCCAAGCCGTAAATACATTGGCATTGTAGAATAGCTTCATTCATTTGGGAGTCAATTGAAGAATCATGTAGTAAGTGTAATGCATCCCATCTCCCAAACCACTTCTTTATGTCTTGCATCCATCCCGTGCTCAAGATCTTGCTTTTATGTGTCTTTTGAACTTTTTTGCTTGCTTCCCATGCAATTGTAGGAAGTCGATGTGAGGGGTTTTGACGCATCTTTATCATGTACTCCACAACCCTTTCCATGCCCATAACCTCAATTGGAAGACATCCCAACTCAAGAAGTAGGAGCATATATGGTGTTTGTGTCTTCACTTGGAGAAAGTTTGTAAGAAAATGCTTTTGGACATTCTCAAACTCTTTCCAAGTAGACTTTGAGATGCTCCCGCCCCACATTTCAACTCCATAAAGAAGAACCGGTGTCACCAATGCATCAAAAAGATACTTCTTGAGAATCCATCACTTGATGTTTCTTGCATTACACATGTTCTCAAATGCATAATATGCCCTCTTTTCCGCTTCCAAACGACGCATAGCACATTCATGCTACTTGTGATTGGACGGAACCTCAACGCCAAGGTACTTAAAAAGCTCTCAACAACTTCAAGTGTCTCTTTGTTGTACACAATGCATGGCTTTTCCTTATGGTTGGTTTTCACAAGCATAACCTTTGTTTTGGATTCATTCACAATCAACCCACTATGCAAGCAAAAGTTCTCAAGGACAATCATAAGCTTTTGTGCATCTTCTAAAGTGTGCTAGAAGCACTACATCATCCGCATACAACAAGAGCATGATTACCGCATTGCAAATAGTGACATCTTCAATGCCTTCTTCTTGCATAAAGTCAAGTACCATTTGTTCCAATTGATCGATGCATAGACCAAAGAGAGTTGGTGACAACGGACATCCTTGTTTAACTCCAATAGTGCTTACAAAAATTTCTGAAATTTCTCTTTTTATGCGCAATTGACAAATCACCTTCTCATAGATTCGAGAAACCGCAAGCATAAACTCACTTGGCACTTCGAGTTCTTCTATCCTTCTCCACAAATTGTTACGTGGAATCATATCAAAGGCTTTCTTAAAGTCCAAAAAACAACAATACAACCGCTTGCCTTTCAACCGACTTTCCTCCATGAGAACACGAAGAGTGACAAGATGATCAATGGTGCTATGACATCGACAAAAACTTGCTTGTCCCTTTGCACGCTTGTCAGCCCAATCACTCAATTTCATCTCCATGATACACCCAAACAACTTTGGCATAAGATACTAATCATTATAGTCCGGTAGTTGTTTACATTCTTTACATCCCTTCCTTTATGCAAAGGATTAACCCAATTAGTACTCCAATCATAAGGCATACCATGTTGACGTGCAAGGTTGAACATATCACACATCAACTCATGAGTAAAATCTCCCGTCCATTTGATCATCTCTGGCTTGATACGTTGCTGATCTCCCGCTTTGTGAGTGGCCAACTTTTCAAGCCCACCTCATACATCCTCAGTAGTAAAAATGAAGGCATACATGGGAGTGAACCATAAAATGGCATTTTTTTCAGCATTTGCTTGCTCATATAATTGCCTACAATGTGTGTATATATCCACAAGACTCAAGTTACCAAAATTCTCAACCCGCTTGTCCCTCAAGTTTCTTCAAAATCTTCCACATGCATGTGCCTCTTCTTGGACTTGAAAAAGTTGTTGCTTTACTTTCCATCTTCTTCTCTTCTTTTGAATCAATGCCTTGTATGTATGCAAATGACTTTGATAGTTGTTTTTGTCCATAGTTGCATCAAGCTTTATCAAAGACTTTCGAGCATCTTGACATTCTTTATTAAACCACCTTTTGCGTGATCTATCTTTGTTGATACCATGGAGATCTTTATAACAAAGCATTCTTCGGCACAAGAACAAATAACTTTCTTGAAAGCTTCCCATTTAGTTTCCAATGGTGTATCATATTGAAGATTCTTCATGCATAATTTTTGCTCAACCATTTCAATGTACATTGGTGCTTGTTTGAAATCAATACATAGTGATAATTTCTCTTTTCTTTGGTTGAGAATATCATGCTTAGTTGCTTTTTCACATGAAAGGTCAATACATAAGGTGCGATGGTCGGATTCCGGGGTCCATTGGCCAAACATAAAACTCTTTATGTGATACATGATGGCTTCGTAGAGTAGTATATAGTCAATCACACTGTCCCCATTATGTCTCCTACATGTAAATCCATTGGTTCCACTCCACAAAGATACACCATTGGGCAATGAGCATACCCGTGCTATTACACATGTATAAAAGTAACTTTTAATAGTGATCCGGCTCTTTCTCATCCATTGAAGAACGATCATACAAGTGAACTTTCTCCAACTCCCTTGGAATGTATGGCATATCAAATTGTTGAGTATTATGTTGCAATGTTTTTGTGCGAGCATTCATATCCCTAAATACAATAACATCACCTTCACCTTTGAAATAAGCAATGTCCTCTTCTAAATAAAAAAATGGCTGATCTCTATCCTTGCAAGCATAAAAGGGGAAATCATGACGAGGAATGTAGCAACCGGCTACAAAAATGGGTGCTCTTTTTGGTGTCATAATTTTCAGCCATACATAACGTTTGTACTTGTCATCTTTCACAATTGACACAAAATCTTCCAATCCTTTCTTAACCATACATGCGACCCCTCCTTGTCCTCTTCGTTGCTTAAGATTCTTGTCAAGGTAGTTTTTTTATTTTGCTCATTATCCAGCAAATGTGATACATCATCACCATCTTGAAATGTAACCATATTCTGCAATGGAAGGTGTACTTGCAATCGTTGAATAGTTGGCCTTTCACTATGCATGTCGAAGCCAAATATTCTCCACATAGCCTCAGATGAAGAAACATAACGTGCATTGAGATAACTCTTGATCTCATCAGTAGCTCCTTCACAATCTTGAAGAACAATAGTGGCTCGATCATGTCCCTTGTAGACATACTTATAAAGATATTTCACGACAGTGATAGTTGAGCAGATCTCCACATTAATATGGGCTTGGTATCTGTCTACACGACCTTGCCTCCCACACCAGCTTCCCCCTCTTGGGCCTGCAGACTACATGGCAATTGTTCAGGTGTTTCTCCCTATGCCGATCCTGCTGGCTCGTCGGTGCTCATTATGTTCCGGTTTTGGTTTCTGTTTTCTCTTTTGTTGCTTCTTTCTGTTTTTGTTGCCTATTTTGTTCTTTTGTGGGTGTGTGTCTATGTGTCCCTTTGTTGGCTTGCTTTTAGGGGTGTGGGCATGGAAGCTTGCCTTTAGAGTTTGTATGTGCTCTTTTGTTGCCCTCGTTGCCCTTTGAGGGCTTGCTTTCGGGGGGGGGGTGTGCGTGGAAGTGGAAGCTTGTTTTGTTGAGTTTTTGGTTTCTATTGCTGTTGTTTTTTTTTTGTCTTCTTTCTTCTTTTTGTGATGGGCTTGGGTTGTTTGTTTGGGGTTTTGGTTATTGTTGTTGCTTGTGAGTGTCTGGTTTGTTCGGGGTGGCTAGCTTTTGTCGTCTCTGCTCTCTCTACCAAGCTTCTCCTCGTCTCCTAGAAGTTCCCTCTCCAACTATGGTCTTTAGGAGCCACCTTCCCAGCAAGTGGATTGCTCACCCCTGGATGAAAGCTCCTTGTCAGCTCCAGTGCGGTGCTTTGTTACCCACCTTGTGCCATTCTCCTGAAGTATCTTGGTGATGTCAGTTGCCTCTTCACCCTCATCTTCGTCACCAAGTGCTCTCTCCGTTCTATTCCTCCAATACGTGTTGCTGTCAGATCTTACCAGTTGGCAGGCATTTGCCTGACATGAAGCTTCTGGTAGCTGCTCATTATCATCTTCACCGCTGATGGCTTCTTGTAGCTCTAGTTCTTGATTTATAGTTACTGACTGGGCTTTTGGTCGAAGTGCCTATCTTTGAGAGGCTCCTGACATCCTCTCTCCACTTTGCTTGCAACACTTTTTACTCTCTTTAGGAGAGGTGTTTTACCTTGGCCTTCCATTTTCTTCATTTGGCCGTTTGCCTAGTTGTATCTAGTTTTAGAATTTTCAGATTGAAGTCTACAGACCTGCTATGTAAACAAATATGTACTTGCTCTTAGAATAGGCACCATTTGGGTGTTTTGGGAGATTTCATAGAACGCGCGCGTGCGCACACACAAAGAGAGAGAGAGAGAGAGAGAGAGAGAGAGAGAGAGAGAGAGAGAGAGAGAGAGAGAGAGAGAGAGAGAGAGAGAGAGAGAGAGAGAGAGAGAGAGAGAGCGAGAGAGAGAGAGAGAGAGAGAGAGAGAGAGAGAGACGCGAACCCTGCCCCTGCTGCGCGAACCCTAACCCTGCGCGAACCCTGCCCCTGCGTGCGAACCCTAACTCTGCCCCCTGCTGCGCGAACCCTAACCCTGCCGCGCGAACCCTAACTCTGCGCGCTAACCCTAACTCTGCCCCCTGTTGCGCAATTCTGCCTTCTGCCTGCTGCCTGCTGCCTGCGAGCGAAACTTCACTGTGGCTGCGTGCGAATCTGCTGCCTGCGCGTGGCGAACCTGCTGCCTGCGCGAAGCTGCTGCCGCCAGCCCGAAACCCTAACTGTGCGAAACCCTAACTGTCCAAAATCCTAATTGTGCGAAACCCTAACTGTGGGCTGCGCGCATTTGCCTACTGCCTGAGAGAGAGAGAGAGAGAGAGAGAGAGAGAGAGAGAGAGAGAGAGAGAGAGAGAGAGAGAGAGAGAGAGAGAGAGAGAGAGAGAGAGAGAGAGAGAGAGAGAGAGAGAGAGAGAACCAAGCTTCACTTTGGGTCCTGCTTTTATCATTTGCCAGTCTCGCCCATTCTTCATGGCGGCTTTGCCGGTCTTGAGTGCTCCTCATGGTGCTCCATCACCACTTGCCTGTCGCGTGGATTGCATTGGCGACCTATTGACACGCATTGACTCCAAAGTACAACACTTGGCTCAGCATGCCTTAGTTGGCCGGATGATCGGACAGTCTCCACCTCGATCTTCTATCCGTGATTGGTGTCAGATTGCATTGGGCACTACTCAGGGACGGATCTCGGAGCTTATACTCCTTGGCAGAGGCATATTCATGGTACGTCTTTGAGATCCTACCACCGCCTCAGCTCTCCTGGCTCGCTCTCTGATACTCTCTGATCGCAGGATGATATACTTGACGAGGTGGTATCCCGGGTTTTCCACTGAGGAGTTTGACAGTCGACACCTTATTCCTAGATTCCCTCTGACGCTCTCCTTCTCGGATATGCCGCTCCATTTTATCGATGAACATCTCCTCCAGATGATTGCTGCTCATTTTGGCACGGTAGTTATAGGATCCTGCATCTTCTCATCTGGCCCACCTCGCATTCAGGTCTTGGTGTTTGGGGATACTTCATTACCAGATAGAGTTACTGTGGCTGTGCGCGATCGAGACTACTCTCTCCGTATGGTAGTCACTGGCCGCCCAAGACAGTGCTTACACTGTCACGAGATGGGACACTTGGCGCGAGATTGCCCCACCCTGCCACGACATCGGCGGCAACAACAGCCGGCCCGCGGCAGTCATGCTCAGCCACGTGGTCAGCGTCAACAGCCGGTTCCTCCTCCTTTCCCATCTACTACTCAAGCACCTCAACAGTCTATAGGCGCTCCTCGAGCTCCTGTCGTCCATGTTCCTCCCTCCACTTCAGCTCCCACTGGGGTAGCATGGCAGACAGTGGGTCGTAATCATTCCTTCCGTCCTCGTCAGAAACCAACAACGCAGCCAGCTCCCAGTGTTACCTCTCTTGCTCCCTCTCAAGTTTCCACCACCCCCTTACCCCCTGCATCTCCTCGCCATTCTTCTTCTTCGCGACAGGATCACTTGCCTCTGCTACCAGCTCCTCCTTCACCTGCAGTTTCCCCGCCCGCTCCTTCCCTCTTCCCGAGGTCCCTGTTCCCATGCAGATGGATCATTCACCGCTACTACCTCTCCCTTCTCCTCCTTTTCCTCTCGCCCTTACTCCCCTCCCTCCGCCTTCTGGTCCTCCCCCTCCTCAGCAGCTCATACCTACGTCTCACGCAGTTTTCTCAGCTCTTGTCCTCTTTCCTGGGGCACTCATCGGGCTGAGATGTGCGGTGACTCAGAAGGGCCATTGCGAGTGCAGCTCTATCTTATGCATCACAAGACAGGTTGTGTTCCCTCTTTAATAGGCAGTTGCTCTCAGCCTACCCATTCCTTTTTCCTTCCATTCCACGCTGCTCAGGAATGGACCGAGGATCAGGTTCTACATTTTGTGCACGCACAGACTATGGCTCAGCTTCATTTATGGTCATCTACTTCCGCTCCTGATGTTTTGTCTCCTCACTACCCTTCATGTATTGGTGCTATGGAGTGGAGTGATGTGTTTATGCTTGCTATTCATTGCCTATGGTCATTAATGTATCCTCAGATGTGGTGCTTCCTATGTATATGCGCATTTGGGGTGTCAAAGCTGCAGCATCGGTAATGCAATGTAAACAAGCTGAGGTACGCAGTTGGTGCAATGAGACACCATATCTTAGAGAGGGCTTGCGGGTAGCTTTCCTACCGCCTGAAGCTCACCCCTTGGATGGCCCAGCTGCCTCCAAGAAGATGCGCAGTTAGTCATATGCTATTCAAACTCTTTCATGCAGTCTATGGATTTACATGTAGTTTCTTGGAATGCTAATGGTTTACAGACTTCTTGGGTAAAAGGTTCCCATAAGCTTTTACTTCTCAGAGATTTACACACTCATGTAGTGGGCACTGTGGATATATTGCTAGTACAGGAGCATAAGATTGCCACTCCCTTTGGCAATCTCATGCCCTCGGGCGCCCGCACTTTTTGGGAGCCTGCTCTGGGCCTTCATGGACAGAGTTGCGGTGTATGCATCTCAGTGGGACCACGTTACTTGGCCTCAGTTCAATAGCATGGCACCCTTGTCGCTGGCAGAGCAGTTTATGTTTCTATTCGGATTCGGGAATCTATCATTGGTTTTATGTCAGTCTATGCACCCACTACTCCTCGGGAGAGGGCTACATTTTGGTCCTCTTTGGCTGCTGTTCTACCTGCTGTAGACTCTTGGGTTGTTGGAGGTGACTTCAACAACATTGAGAGTGACTCTGATTGGCGAGCCATCACACCTCCAGTTCTATCATCCATCTCTCCCGATGAGCAGCCAGCTTGGGATCGATTTCTTCTAGCTATTCAAGGTGTTGACGCCTGGCACATACCCTCTTTTGGTCATCACCTTGCTACACTTCATTACTCTTGGGGGTTTCAGAGACAGCAGGGGAGATTATTAGAGCGACTTGATGGTTTTTACATTGGCCCTTGGGCAGCAGCTCTAGGCGGATTCACTACTATATGGAGAGGGACCAGCCTCTCAGATCATTTATCCATCTCATTGTTTATCTCCTTCACTAGATCCTCTGCACAGAGACGAGGCTGCCGCATCCCTGACAGTGTTCTCACCACCCAAGTATTGCAGCAGCAGATTCGTGACTTATGGTCCACGGATGCTTCTTATTGTGGACCCCCTGGAGAGTTTCTTGCTCATTGCATTACTCAGTCTAGTATTTATTGCCTGTGATCAGACCGCTATTATTCATCGTCAGTTGAGAGTACGGGAGTCTGATCTTCACATCCCTCTTGGTTCCACTCAGCGCTTGCTTGAGGAGTGGCCTCAGGATGCATACCTCGCTGCTAGACAGACAGAGCTCACAGAGGAGATTCGTCGCGTACAGGATGCTAGGTTTGAGTTCACTCATCATGCTTCAGTATCTCATTGGATAGCTAAAGCTGATCGAATGAATAAAGACTTCTTCGCTGCGCATAAAGAGCGGCCTCCTGGCACCACCCTTTGGACTTTGTGTGATGCTCAGGGGACACTACATATGCATCCTGATGTTATACTTGATATGTCTGCAGATTATTTTGAGACATTGTTCACTGCTGATGTATGCACTACTGAGGTTTTACTTGCCCGTGAACAGATCTGGCATCACACGAGACACCGTTGTACAGACACTATGGCAGAGATCTTGTTGGCACCCTTCACACTTGCAGAGCTCCATGCTGCTATAGAGAGTCTTGATCCATCCTCCTGTCCAGGAGAGTATGGCCTCACCAGAGCTTTCTTTTTGACATATTGGGATGTATTGCATATACCACTGCTTTGCGGTTGTCAAGACATCTTTGCATCAGGATATATGCATTCGGATCTTTGTTCAGGTCTCATATCTCTTATTCTGAAGGGGGGTGACACCACTCAGCTCCGACAGTGGAGACCTATTACCCTACTCCCTTCGGTCTATAAGATATTAGCGTTAGTGATCAGCCATCGCTTGCGGCCGTTCTTACCAGATATTATTCATACGTCTCAGACAGGCTTTGTCATGGATCGATGCATCCTGGATAATATCTTCACTTTTTATGAGGCAGTAGAGTGGGCCAGATCATCTTCTGAGCCTCTCGCTTTTTTCATCCTTGACTTCGAGAAAGCATACGATTGTGTTGAGTGGGACTTTCTTGAAGGAACTTTAGCCAAGATGGGTTTCCCTTCGAGATGGATCTCAGGCATTTCCGCTCTCTTCAGGACTGCCAGCAGTGCTATTACTATTGGTGGCCGTGTCAGTCGCAGTTTTGAGCTTTCTCGATCTGTCCGTCAGGGATGTCCTCTAGTTGCATATCTGTATCTGTTTGTAGGAGAGACTGTCCGACTTTCTTCGTGCTCAGAGTCATGCATTTTGTGGCTTGACCATGCCAGTACCTACAGCTCGAGACCTTATCAATCAGGAGTTTGCTGATGACACTATGCTCATGTTACGCTATTTGCTAGCTGCTCTTGATGCTATGCGGGAGGCCCTAGAGGTTTTTTGCATTGCTAGTGGCGCACACATTAATTGGCATAAATCCTATGGGTTACTGGTTGGCAGTGATGACATACCTACTTGGGGGGTAGCTGATGGTTTCACATGGCTGCGGACCGGGTCAGACATGCAGATATCTGGGCTTTCAGGTTGGATTCGATGTTACCTCACAGCAGCAGTTTGCACCTGTACTACAGTCTATTCGTAGGAAGCTATGCCATTGGTCTTCACGTCATCTGTCGTTGGCTGGCCGTACATTGGTCGCCAACCAGGTCATTCTGGCTACAGTATGGTATACGGCTTCTTGTTGGATGTTACATTCTGGTGTGATAGCTCCGCTCCGCCGCTTAGTGCGGAACTTTTTATGGAGTGGCACAGATGGGATTACTGATACCCGTGCTCGAGTTCGCTGGTCCATGATTATTCGTCCTAGGTCAGAGGGAGGCCTTGGCATTATTGATCCGAAGTTACAGAGCCGCGCCCTTCTTACCAAGCTTATTGTTCGGGGTCTTTTTCTCGGACAAGAACCTTGGAAGATGCTTCTTCAGGCCGCTCTTTGCGCAGTGACTCCACGACTCGGCACTAGAGATGGTCATACTTGGCAGACAGGGTATCGTTTTCTCTTTACTGATGCCCCCTTGTCCACCGCCTCCCTCTCACCCTTCATCCGATCGCTCCTTCAGATTTGGGTTTCCATGCGACGGGCTATCATACGCTCACCTCCCTCATGTCGTGAGGAGATTGAGCGCCAGCCTCTCATTTGGAATGCTGGAGTTCTTGATTCTTCGGTTGATCCACCCCGTCAGCTTGGAGAGAGGACTCACATTGATTGGGCTGCCTGGGACACTGGCCCTGCTGCCTCTATGCGGTTGTTTCACGAGACATGTATGCTGGATGCTGATTTTGTGGCAGAACATTATGACATTGGTCGCGGGGTGACAGACAGACTGCTTGAGATTGATTCCGCCGTTCCTTCACAGTGGGATGCAGTCATGAGAGACACGGTTCAGATGCCTCCCCATTGTGGCTGGGAAGGCCTCTTTGCTCAGAGCACTCTCTTATTAGCTCGTTTAGACACCATGCTATTCACAGTTGATACTGACCAGTCTCAGGGGATTCATGCCAGATTGACATATGATGCCACCTCTCCGCACCTTGCCCTTCCCGGAGCTCGATGGGAGGCCATCAGAGTAGTTGGCTCCCGCGGGAAGCGTCGTTGTGTTGACCCTCGTTTCGCTTCCGCTGATGCTGCACTTTGGAGGCTTTGGGTGTGGGAGGGTCGTGCCTTATCTCAGCTTTATTGGGACCCAGGCGAGTGGCATTGGCCTCACTCTGACTCCACCGGTGCACCTGTATCCTTCTTTGAGTACAGTGTCAGGATTGGATGGTTAGCATTGATGAGACAGCAACCAGAGCAGCCCACTCGTATGCGTTTCTGGTTACATTCAGGCCTCTCCCATGCCTATCTGCAACAGTTTTGGTCCGCCATCTGGGATTTACATGCGGCTCGTCGTATTTCTTTTTTCATGTGGATGATTGCACATGCGGGACTTCCAGTTGGGACTTGGCTAGCTACTATGGGTCATGATCCGTTATGTACTCGCTGTCCTTTGCGACTACTTGAGTCACCTGCACACTGTCTTTTGTCATGCTCAGCTTCCCATGTAGTGTGGCTTGCAGTTTGCTTTCTACTTAGCAGAGCAGGTGTTTAGCATGGATTTCTTACTTGGGGATCTGTCTCATGGTTGATGCCGATGCCCGGCCCCCATCTTTTCTACGAGGGCTCAGACACAGATCCAGCCTTTATGCTCACATCGGCTGGTTATCGGCGAGGTACTTTGGCTATGCTATCACAGATTGCTTGGCAGGGGGGTTCTCAGACACGTGATGAATTTTTTTCAGCCATCACTAGTATTACACTATGGAATGTTTGGAGAGCTCGTTGTCTCCACATTCTAAGTGCGGCTCCACAGCTCCTTCACGATACCCTCACTGCCATTTGGCTAAACATCATTCATACCCTGATTTGGCAGTGGGATTCTTCCTCATGTACATCTCGAGCAGCCGAGACTCACCGATTTACCTTCCTTCGGCGTTGGGCACGATCCCCACTCTTCTTCACACTTACAGGTAGCCAGATTACGTGGCATTATGCCCCTCCTCAGTGGTTTCTCCTCCACTCATCACACCGACCACCATGAGATTGTTCTAGTCGAGTTGTCACTATAGTGGCTCTCCTCCTTACATTCAGCTTGTACACCCCACGTGATAGGCTATTTTGGCATCCGCTTGGGATTATATTGTACTCAGTAATATACAACCTTGACTCTTTCCCAAAAAAAAAAAAAAAAAAGAGAGAAAAATGAAATGAAATGATATATTAACGTCTACAAAAGGCCAAAATGACCTATGAGACCAACTGATTACAATGATGAGTCTAGTACCAAGTCTGGGTACAAACAAAGAAAACTACAAACAAAGAACTGATAGGAGTGCTACCGACTCCTATGGGTGGCTGGCAGGCTGAGCAATGGTATCATGCCATAAAGGTACAAAGTGGGGAAAAGTGTCACCATGATACAATATAGCAGTAGCATGAAGCCTATCCTGATCGACACTCTGGGTGTCGTGCTAGAATCCTGTGGATCCTTTGCCGCAATCTCCGCCGGTGCTGCGTGGCTCCCCTCCTCAGTCGCGGTCGTCTCGATCTCCCTAACTCTATAGCTCGATCAATGAGAGTACCGCTGGTGTGTGTATGGGTGGGAACCGAGCTCTGTGGTGGTGGTGTCCCCTCTGCCTCTGTGGTACTCAGACTGAAGAAATCTGAGATGCGTCTCTGGGACTGTCTCTGTCTTTGCCCATTCAATAGAGCGTCTCTATGTCTCTGAATCTCAAGTAGGAATAATCCGAGACATCTTTGATCCTGATATTTCATGACTCTGTCTAACGAGTCAAA
This sequence comes from Adiantum capillus-veneris, assembly GCF_014529385.1. NCBI lineage: Eukaryota > Viridiplantae > Streptophyta > Polypodiopsida > Polypodiales > Pteridaceae > Adiantum > Adiantum capillus-veneris. The sequence goes on along the minus strand of NC_140948.1, from coordinate 127,174,787 downwards.
ACCATCTTTGAATAGACAATGAAAGCGTCCCCGTATCTCATAGTAGACTGTGCAGCGACATATGTAGTGAAACTCTGTCTCTGGCTCTGCATGGCATAACTGACATATCCTACTGTCTGCTGGTATGCCTCTGAATCTACCTGTCTCAATCCCAAGCTGGTGTGAAGATGTGCGAATCTGGCCTATAGCACATCGTAACCTATGAGATAGATGTGTGTCCATGTAACTGGGCCGTGTGACAAATCCGTCTGTCGTGAGTTGAAGAAGATGTTCTCTATAGAAAACCCTCTTCGTACCCAACTCCCGTGATGGCTCTATCCATGTCCTCTTGCTATCAAGCTGGATAAGATCCTGCCGAATGAGTCTAGTAGTCTCCATCCATGTAAGAGCCAAGGATGGTGCATCAAGAGAATACTGGAAAGGGGGCAGCCTGTCCATGCTGAAACCATGCCTCTGAAACCATGAGCTCATCTGTGCATACCAACATGATGTATCTCCCTGTAATGCCAGCTGTCTGGATGACTCAAGAGCAAGCCTGGCATACCTGTCCCTGGTGGTGTCCCATAAGCTGTGTACAAATGATACTGATCTGGTGAGTGCCTCAACCTCCATAGGTGGGGCAGCCAGCTCCGCTCGTATGATGTCATGTGGGACTGAGGCCTTGGCTCTAATCAGCCTAGAAATCATAGATATCAGGGGTCTCTCCATATTACTCCATCCAGCACTGTCAATAGACGGTCCCCAAACTTGAACCCCGTAGTGCATAACTGAAGCGACCAAAGTATCGAAAAGCTAGAGCTTTGTTTGAGGTTCCTGGAACTGAACCTGCGAACAAATTCTCTCTAAACCACCTAGGGCTGCATAGGCACGAGTCAATCTAGTGTCTGCTGCCACTTTCAGTGTGAACCTCGGTCCACTAAAGACCACCCCAAGATATGTGTATGCATCAGTGTACTCCATACTGTCCTGCCCATATGTGAAAGTAGGTGCTGATCTCCTAACCCACTGTGGCGTGGTATTAAATACCATGACCTTGGTTTTACCAAGGTTGACAGACAATCCACTATCCTCTGCAAAACTATGCAATGCGTCCAAATGTCTCTGCATACCCTCTGGCGAGTCTGATATCAACACGATATCGTCAGCATACAATAAAAGAGGGATCCATGTCCCTGCAAGCTGAGCACCTCTATCTCCTCCTTTGTCAATATAATCAGAGACCCCATCAACATACATACCAAATAAAGTAGAGGACAGTGGGCATCCCTGTTTCACTCCGATAGTGGAGTGAACTGTCAGATATCCCCTCTGATGTGCGTACATGACCCATCACTGAACTGTACAATGCCATGATCCCCCACATCAGCTCTGTGGGTACCCCCAATTCCATAAGCCGGTGCATCAATCTGGCCCTCGGCACTGTGTCAAAGGCTTTGCGGAAATCCACAAAGTTGCAGTATATCCGTCTACCATGTGCTCGACCCTCCTCAATGATAGCTCTGAGGTACATCTCTGAGAGAGAGAGAGAGAGAGAGAGAGAGAGAGAGAGAGAGAGAGAGAGAGAGAGAGAGAGAGAGAGAGAGAGAGAGAGAGAGAGAGAGAGAGAGAGAGAGAGAGAGAGAGAGAGAGAGAGAGAGAGAGAGAGAGAGAGAGAGAGATGAAATGAAATGAAATGTTATATTAACGTCTTCATAAGGCGAAAATAACCTATGAGACCAATCTGTTACAAAATGGTGAATCTAATACCATGTCTGGGTACAAAAGAACTAACTGGATACTACTACTAGAGTCCATCCTCATTTGCACTCTGGATATCGAGAGAGTATGGATCGAATCCTTTGCTGTAGTCTCCGTTGGTGAATCGTGGCCGTCTGGATCTCTATAGCTCCAGTGCTCGGTCGATGAGAGTGCCAGTAATGGCCGAATGAGTGTGGGCCGAGCTCTGCAATGATGACTGCTCCTCTGGCTGTCCCATATCTAGTGAAAAGAAATCTGTAATCTGTCTCTGGGACTGTCTCTCTCTATCTCTCCCCAGTAAAGTGTCTCTATATGTGTGTAACTCAAGTAGATATAGCCCAAGACATCTCTGATCCTCGTAACTCATGACCCTAGAGAAAGGACCGAAACCTTCTCTGAATAAGCAATGGAAACTGCCTCGTATCTCATAGTACACTGTGCAATGACATATGTAATGTAGCTCTGTCTCTGGCTCTAACTGGCATAAGCAGCATATCCTGCTGTCTGCTGGTATCCCACTAAATCTACCAGTCTCAATCTCAAGCTGATGTGAGGATCTTCGTATCTGACTAATGGCACACCGCAAACCATGAGACATGTGTGTGTCCATGTAGCTGGGTCGAATCACAAACCCATATCCTGTGAGGTGGAGAAGATGCTCTCTGTAGAAAGCCATCTTCGTGCCCAACGCCTGTGGCGGCTCTATCCATGTCCTCCCGGTATCCAGTTGGATTAGGTCCTCACGAATGAATCTAGTAATCTCCACCCGTGTAAGAGACATCGAGGGTGCTTGAAGAGAGTATTGGAAAGGGGGAAGCCTGTCCATGGTGAAACCATGCGTCTGAAACCATGATGTCATCTGTGCATTCGAGCATGATGTGTCTCCCTGAAGAGCTAACTGTCTGGAAGACTCAAGGCCTAGTCTAGCATATCTATCTCTAGTAGTATCCCACAAGCTGTGCACAAAGGAGACTGATCTAGTAAGCGCCTCAATCTCCATAGGAGGGGTAGCTAGCTTTGCTCGAATGATAGCGTGGGGTACGGAGGCCTTGGCTTTGATCAGTCGAGAGATCATAGATACCAAGGGCCTCTCCATGCGTCTCCAACCATCCTGGCCTACAGAAGGTGCCCATGTCTGCACCCCATACAACATAGCTGAGGCTACTAAGGTATCCAAGAGCCGTAACTTTGTCCGAGGTTCCTGGAACTGAACCTGTGAACACATCCTCTCCAAGCCTCCCAAGGCCGCAAAAGCTCTAGTCAGTCTAGTCTCTGCTGCTCTCCCGAAAGAAAACCTCGGCCCAATGAAGACAACCCCAAGGTAAGTGTATGCATCTGTATACTCTACAATCTCATGACCATATGTGAAAGTCGGTGCTGATCTCTTGATCCACTGTGGTGTGGTGTTAAACACCATAACCTTGGTTTTACGAAGGTTTACAAACAATCCACTATCCTCTGCAAATTTGTGTAATGAATCCAACTGTCGTTGCATACCCTCTGGTGAGTCAGAGATCAACACAATATCATCAGCATATAACAACAGTGGGATCCACATCTCTGCCAGCTGGGCACCTCTATCACCCTCTCTGTCAATGTAATCAGACACCTCATCAACATACATATCAAATAGAGTAGGAGACAATGGGCAACCTTGTTTCACCCCAATGGTGGAGTGAACTAAATCAGATATCCCCTCCGGAGTGCGTACATGTCCCATCACTAATCTGTATAGAGCCATAATTCCCCAAATCAACACTATGGGCACCCCATCTCCTGCAGTCTGCGCATCAATCAAGCTCTCAGTACCATGTCAAATGCTTTTGCCGAAATCCACAAAGCAACAATAAATCCGTCTCCCATGTGACCTGCCCTCCTCAATGATGGCTCTGAGTGTCAGAATATGATCAAGAGTGGAGAAACCCCTCCTGAAACCGCCTGGCCCTTTGCTCGTACATCCTCACCCTCTATTGTAAGGTGCAGCGGAAGTGAATGATGTTCTTTCTTAGAATGAGTGATCCGATCGCGCTCAAGGTTCCTTTTACTTACGGAAGGGAGAGCCTTCCGTACCCTTAATGAAAGAGTGTAAGTGATCACAAACAAAGTGAATAGACACTGTGCGTGAAGGTGCTGAGACTGAGCGATAGAGAAAGAAGAGAATACGACACCAGAGATGTTGTCAAACCCTCCTCCGAAGGCCCCACTCTCTATGGCGAGAGTGGTCTACTATTGATTGCACAATCTGATACAAGATGCTGATGCAATGAGTCTAAATGTTGTGATGTCGATGTCGACGGTGTGGACGACGAGGACGAGGCTAATGCTGAAACTGAGTGCTTCGAGTCGGTAACTATGGCACCAAGTCGAAGGATGATCTGCAAACTTGATGGCTGAAAACTCGTTGTTTCCTATGGCTGGAACCGCGGTTTCTATGGCTTGGAAATGCTGGACAGCATGTGCAAAACCGCTGCCCTAAGGCTGTCCCAAAACGCTGATCCTTACTGCTTCAAAACGCTGTCCATACTGTTCAAAAACGCTGGCCTGCACTGCTGGAAAACGCCATCTGCTGTTGTACAAAAACGCTAATTTCTGGCTGCTGCAAACATTGTTTTGAAGGCTTGAAAAATGCTGAAATGCAGAGGTTCTCTCTTGCTGAATTTCCTGGCTGAAAATGCTGATTAGGCTGCTTGAAAAACGCTGAGTTGCTTGGTGGGAAGCGCCAGCTGCTGGGTTCTTGTTCTTGTTGAGAGTGGGCCTGTTGAGCAATGCTCCTACTGCCTCCTTTGCCAGAAAGTGCTAACTCTGGTTTGCTTATATATTATCTTAGCAAAATTGCACTACCTAGTTCCCAACAAAAGTCACTTAATAAATAAGTGAAAAATGTCAAAAATAGGAAAAATAGATTTAATGCACTGGAAAATTCCCTTGATGGATTCTGATGGGAATGCTGATAATCATGTTGTGTGCAACCGGAGGATATGCATCTAATCTAAGTGTCTGGACATGCACGGTCTGCAAACAGACTCATAAAAGTGCCAGATCACTTCTTATTCTAGACTGACTTGATTGAACTGAACCCTGGTCATGCTGTAGCTTGTCCACGGACACATAGGGTTGGATGTGTCACATGACATCCCCTCCT